>NC_061118.1:108307350-108457746 GCF_002878395.1 Capsicum annuum | reverse complement strand
GTCCATTGGTGGACTGTTTTGATAGTCTGAAGTAGATCAACCATAACATTTTACTCTGATATTCAAATTAGATGAAACCAATTTCATTAGAAAGAGGACTCTTATATATTTCCATTGATATATAGTATCTCACCCAAATCATTGTGTATGAGGAGTTATGATCGTTTGAAGTTGACCCAAAAATTCACTTTTGATAGGCTGAAGTAGATCGACCCTAACTTTTTGCTCCGATTGAGAAATTGGATGAAACTAATTTAATTAGAAAGAGGACTCGTAGATCTTTCCATTGATATATAGTAGATCACCTAGATCATTATGTACAAGGATTTATGATCATTTAAATTTGGAGCGAAAATACGCTAGGCCTCAGTACTTTTTCCTCCACGTTTTATTGTTCACTACTATTCATGGTTCGATCGGAATGTTCATAACTCATCGCTCGGGTGTCCGTTTTGGATGATCCACATATCGTTGGAAAGATTATTCGATACTATATGCAAGGTGGGTCATAATCTAAGATATTTTGCATGTAAAATTTATAATTTCATTCTAGAAGATAGAACCAAACCCGTTTACACACAAAATTTCAACGAAAAATTTCCCGGGGTATTACAAACACTTTGACTTTAAAAAGTTTAAGTGTAGTAATAGTTACCATTCAAGTATTAAGATGGTGCCGTTTTAGGCTTTATATAGTAGGAGATATCATTCCCTATTAGATGGTTTGAGACTTTTGAGATTAGACCCTACGGTACTGTCTTACTTTAGGAGTTGTTGGATAGAGTTAGGGTGATTCAGTAAAGGTAAGGGAAACTTAAAGTAGGTAGAAGGTTTATGTAGATCATAGACTTTATGATTTGATATTTGGAGTTGGTGATCAGGTATTCCTCTATGTATCACCTATGAAGGGTGTGATCAGATTCATGAGGAAAGGCAAGATCAGCCCCAGATATATTGGATCCTTCGATATTCCTTACACAGTTGGTGAGGTAACTTATAAGTTAGCCTTATCCCCAAATTTTTCTGTTATCCATATGATTTTCCATGTCTCTATGTCACGATAATATATTCTTGAGTTGTCTCATGTTCTTATGTGGGAGTTAGTCCAGTTGGATGAGCGGTTGACATTTGTGGAGGAGCTTATGCTCATTTTGGATAGTGATGTCATACGGTAGTGCACTAGTTGATTCCTTTAGTTAATATTTAGTGGAGGCACCTCTAGTAAACAAGGGTACTTCGGAGATCAAGAGTGAGATATAGACCAAGTATCCTCACCTACTTGAGGTTTCACATATATCCAAATCCTTTACTTTTGCATACGAAAGTTCTTTTAATAGTGGATATTACAATGACCCTCTGGGTCATCTTCTATATTTTTTCTCATTTTCCCTATTTAGAGCATTCCAATAGCTGCCCTAAGTAATTTATGACTTGCTAGAACTAATAGTTTGGTTACCGACAGTCCGTTTAATTTTTAGAACCAATTCCCTATTTTTGAGACTTCACTGGTTTAAATTTGCTATTGGTCAATAACTTTTATCAAACAACCTTGTATGCTAATTTTGTCTATTCTAACAACTCTGGAACATCAATTTTAGTCTAGGAGGACCCTTGGTCTGGATCCCGAGGTTCCCAGGAAAATTTTGAGCTATTGGTCGAAAGTAAAGAAAATGACAAGTAGGCGTGGATCCCACTTTTTGCTGAAATAATTTCGAATGGAAATTTTAACAATGCCGTTCAATTTGGAATGTCGATTTTAATAGGGTCATAGCTTATTTACATATACAATATTCCAAAAGAATCATGAGGTGTTGGACAAAACTCGAATAAAACTACATGTTTCAACTAGTGTATCCTCTTAAGCGGCCGTTTGGGTTGCTTAAACAAAGGTCTTCTAAATTGCCCAAATGACTGCTTAAGATGTCAGTATGTCCTAGATGAATATTGCTAAAAAGGAAAACTTATCGCAAAAGTGGCAAGAGACTGCTTAAGCGATAATTATGCATTCAACCAGAGACGCTAAAGCGACACTAGGTCTCTTAAGTGAAAAAATGTCTGCTATAGCGGCACCCATGGACTTAGGAAGTGTATAAATACCCCACATAGTGCATTTTTCTCCATTCTTCATCCATCTCTAAGATATTGGAGCCCTAAAAAGTAGAAAAGCTTTAGAAAAACATTTTTAGGAAATTTTGGAGCTTGGGTGGATAATATTTCCATATTTCTTCTTTTATTTTGGGTTAAGGTAATCAAAGGTGGATTTATGCACCTCAGTGTTGCTATCCGGGCTTATTTAGTCTTGTTTTGATGACTTTTTGTGGGATTAATGTGTTTTTACTGATATAATTGAGCATATAAGTGTTAAAATACTAGATTATAATGTTTAAGCTGTGTTTCAAACAAGTTTTGAATCAATTTGCTCACTTAGATTTTAGATGAGAAAACTAGTGTTACTAGCTTGAGCTATGTATTATTCTAGTTGATATTGATGGATTCTAGTGTGTATAATGAGTTCCTAAGGGTATGAATGTGTAATTATGTGTGGTATAACTTGTTTGTAGTGTTTAAGGTTCAATTCAAACAATCCAAAAGTTAAAATTAGGTTAAAGATCAAAAGGTCAAAACTAATATTCTTAGCTTAAGTTTCTAGTTAACCATCTTGGATTTTATGTTGTTTTGAGCTCTAACTCATGGTTTTTGATCATATAGGATACTTTTTGATTTTATAATGATGATATGTGGATGATACAAAATATGTAAATCAAGTGAAAACATCACCACAAGGTTTGGAATGGATGGACAAAAACACGGGATAAGACTTAATGTAAAATGGATGTTTTGGAGTCATTGGCATGCCACGGACCTTATCCACCGTGTTAGGGTCCATGAAACACCATTGAGTCATCATAGGCAACCAATTATAGTGTACCATAGCTATATTGGCATACCACATACCCGTGAAAAGGTCCGTGGTACATACATAAGTTCAAACTAGCAACTTTGGCCCTCCTATAAATACAACACTTAAACATTATGCTACACACTTTGGATGACTTTGAAACATTGAGGGAGGCCGTTGAACAATTCAATTAGGGTTCTTATTCCATTAGTTTGGTTTTTTTTTTTAATGGATTTTAACAAATATTCAATCATTACAATTATGGTTATGTCCATAAGCAGCTAAATCCCCTTTTCCGAGTTTAAGGCCAAGAACATGATTACTCTTGTTATAAATTGACTTGGTTTTGATTATTTATCAATATTGGTTGTTTAATTATCCTTTTTATCAATATTTTAAGTATTATCTATAAAGCATATTGGGTTTTGAATCTTAGAAAATTTCCGAAAAATCCATTCTCCGGACCCAATATGACTCATGGGTACGAGCCATATGCTGGGGTATGAGTGAAATAGTCCTATCGTATGCTGTCCAGTGTAAGTTGGTGGGATGTTTTTGATCACTATAATGGGTATGAATTAGAGGTGTGAGTCGTATGAGATTGGTATGAGTCGTATGAACGACTTGTATGGTGGACAGTGTTTGATCCTCCTGGTATTTCATTTCTACCAGGGATACGAGTTATGGGTGTAGATCATATACTGTGGTTACGACTTGGTTGGATGAGGAATATACTAGATAGTGTTTGACCCAATGGTTGAGTCTTGGGTATGAGTGGTGGATATCGATCGTATAGGAGGGTACGACTCATATGGGTCAGTCGTATCCTTGTGATGGGTTTTTAAGGGATTTAAGTTGGGGTATTCTGGACATTTCCTACTTACCCTAATTAGGACCCACTACTTCTAATTCCATTAAGAGGTTATTTACCCTTTTATTTATATTCATTAACACTTAGAAACTATTTCAAAACATCCAATAATTCTCTTAAGAGATTTTTGGGGCAAGGAAGCTAGGGTTTCAACTAAGGGCTTTCTTTGGGGCTTCCTATGGTGATTTCTTTTCATCAATTCTTCACTATAAGGCATGTTTCTCTCTCCTCATTTTAATTTCAACTAAATGCATGATTTATATGATTGATTTTACGATTTTTACTATTTCATGATTGTGGTTTTTCAACTATTATTTGGGGGTTTTGTTATTGATTCTTGGTTATGGTTTACTATGGTTTTAATTATGCTTTTGTATGCATTAATGGTGGTTTTGGACAATTGTATTGTATGATAATGGTTTAATAGTCTTTGGAATTGGTTTTGGTTATATTATACCCCAAGGTGTTTGATAAAATGCTTATATAGATATGTTCATTGCATTGACTTCTTTTAATGAAACTCTTGCATATTTAAACTGGAAAAATAATCTATACATGGTTTAAATGGTTTGAAAAGGTTAAAGGAAAAATGGTCATGCTTGTGGAGGACATATAAGTCTCCTAAGTGTATTTAATATGGTCTATGAAAAGGGCACCTAAGGTCCCTTTAACCCAAATGGTTTGGCTATGGATATTACTTGCAAGTAAGGGGTGGTATAACAATAGTAAGTGGAATTTTTGGACATGGTTTTAATTGGGAATTAATGGTGAGATATGTAGCTAAGCCATAGAAGGTGGCGGTGTTGGGGGGACCAAAATTGAAAACTCACATTTACCGATATGAGGGGTCTTGATGACCATGTGCTAGTGTCACATTTTATATTAGAGGTATGTACTATTCATCCCATGGGTTATTGCCCGATCGTGCGGCTACATATACTGGGACCCTTTCAGCAGGAGGAGATGAACCCATATCACCTATGGGTGGTTAGGACGACAAAGCTACACAACCCAGGTAAAGGTTTTAAGTGCATGCTAAACTCAATCCCTTTTCCCAACACTTATACATATGTTTGGTTGTATACATTAAGAATGGTTTTACTTGGTTTATAACTGGCATTATTTTATCCTTACCCTAAATTTCATGCTAGCAGTCATTCGCTAACCCCGCCTGCTGGTAGCTATATACCCACACTATGCAGGAATCAGCCATTCTACTCCTCCTATTTATCATGCATATTTGGTATCAGTATTTGGACTGAAGTGGTGATCTTCCATCCTTTTGGAAGGTATTATTTCATGTTATGGATTTCTTTAAACACTTTTCTTTTATTTTGGATATTGGTTTTGGCCCTAGTTGGGGGCACGTCCAAATTGGATTTGCTTACTCTTTCTGATAGAGGCTTTGTGGTATTTCTAGGGGTTGGTCTGAGTGGTATCGGTAGAGGTGTCATCCTTTGCATTGGTATTGATATTGAGGCTTTCATCATCAGACATAATTTCTCACTGTTCCATCAGATTACATTTTGGGATTGATTTTCATATTATGTTTTGGTATTTACTTTGGTTTATGGTCAATGGTTTGGTGTGGTATGGTTGGTAGATTGGTGAGGTATGACTGGACTCGGTTGGGTCAGTCACGGTTATGACCCTATCCTAGAATCTTAATGAGAAAAATAACACTATCTTTTTATATGTTCGAAATTCAGCCCATCTAAGGCTGGATATAGGTGGTCAGGTTGGGTAATAGTGGGAGGTCTACGGTCTTGGTTGAACTTGGGATGCTCATTTCGATAAGGCCCAGGGTTGGTTCATATCAAAATACCCTTACAATACATCCAAAGTTACCTTGTGAGCCTAAAATGAGGAACAAGAGGCAAGTACGTGGGGGTGAATAAAATAGGATTATAATCTTCTACAGAAAGAAGTTATATTTTGTATTTTGGATAGAAATATACGTACGTGGCCTATTTGTTTCACTTACGGAATGAAATATGAATGCATTTAACTTAGCTCTCATATCCCTGCTCAACGATGTAGTTGTAGGTCTAAGTTAGATAGGTGACTAGAGGCTCAGAAGACCACAGTCATAATATCAACCTCGTGAATCAACAACCAAGATAAGTAACATAAACAATGAAGTTCAAGAGCATAGTATGATTGTTCCAGAGACTTAACCCTGGGTTTCTCCCCATTGATTGTCCAAGAACATTAATTTTCATCCTTGTTTTAGTTTACATTTAGTTATAACTCTCAAACACTTTTGGATACTTTTACGAATTTAATCTTAATAGTAAACTAGAATTGGATAGTTGCCAACACAAGTCTCTAGGGGATCGATACTTGGCTTTTAAAAGTCCACTTTACTACTTGATGGGACCATATATACTTGCATCTGCGCATGGGCGCAACAAGTTTTTGGTGCCGTTATTGGGGACTTGTAATTTGTCAACTTCTTTTATTTTAGTTTTACTTTTTAGATTTCTTTAGTGCTTTTCACTTGGTCTTGGTTTTAAATTTGCAGGTACAGGTTAACAGAATAGTAAGTTTGCAACGTATAGGGAGTTGGTTAAACTCGACACTGATCCTGAGTAATGCTTACACCAAAGAAAGAGAGAAGCAGTACTTCTCTACTGCATCCCACAAATCAATGAAGAACAAGATATTTCTACCCCTATGTCTGAGGATCCACCAACCCGCAAGACAGTTCGCTAAGTTACAATCCCACTTATAACTAATTTGAACTTTTCCTTTTAAAATATGACTGCTAGAGGTTGATTTGAACTAAAATAGAACATAGTGCAACTATAAACTAGTGGCAGAAAATTTATTGGGCTTTTACAGGAAGATCCACAAGTCCACTTACAGAAGTTTTTAGAGATCAGTGATATATTCATCCCTACAGGTATGTAAATGACTATATGAGGCTGACACTTTCCCGTTTTCATTTTTAAGGAAGCGAAGAAGTGGTTAAACACTGAGCTAACAAGTTTAATCACAACTTAGGATTAATTAGCCCAGAATTTAATCATCCACTTCTTTCTATATGTCAAGACTGCGATACTTTATGGTGAGATTATGAACTTTAAACAAAGGCTAGAAATAAATCTGTATCATGCTTAGGTGAGGTTCAAAGCTCTTCTTCGAGACTGTCCACATCATCAGGAGTCCAATAAGGTACTATCTCAAACCTTTGTTGAGCCACTTGACCGTAACACAAAAATTTTACTTGTTTCAGCTGAATGTGGTCAAGCATTAGAAAAGACATATGATGATCTATATATTTTGTTGAACAAAACTGCATAAGAAATATGGATTGGCATGGTGATACCTCAAGAATCTCAATAAAAAAAGTTTCAAGAATGATTGAATGTAACAGTATTTCTATCTTAGCTGCCTAACTATTAGCTCTGCAGAATAAAATAATGACACAATTTGGTAAGTTGGGTGTGCATCAGTCTCAGGATTAGGTAAATATAGTACATCAGACCCCGACATGGTGTGAGGTTTGTGGTTATAGAGGCTACTCTACAGAATGTGTGGTGTAAATCTCGAGTCAGTTAATTTTGTGGGCAATACTCATAGACCAAATTATGGTAATGCCTACAACTAAAAGTGGCAGACTCAGGCACCAAATTATTCATGGAACAATAATCAGCAATATCAGCAATATTAAAACACATAGTCTAGTAACATAGAGAAAATGTTAAAGAAGATCATGGCCACCCAAGAATAGATGGCTATTGAACTCAAAAATCAGCAAGTACTTAAGAAACAGTTGGAGCATCATTTGGGACAATTACAACAGGCACAAAATACCAGGCCTTAAGGTGATTTTCCAAGTGATAATGAACCTCCTAAAAAAGTTATGGCAATCATGTTGAGTGGTGGTAAAGAGTTAATTAATAGACCTTCAAAGACAAATAAGGAGGTAGATATAGAATTGATGCCTCGACTGATTGAAGACAAAGTTGTTGATTATTTGGGGAAGTCTTAGTACACAAAAATAAATGTTGTTGAGAAAGAGAGTCCACTACCACAATTTCTATAGATGCTGAGAAAAGAAAAGGAGGATGTATGTATTAAGAAGTTCTTTGACATGTTCAGAGAGCTTCACATTAACCTTTCTCTTTTTGATATTTGCAGGGAATGCCTTGAAGGATGTGGTAACTAATAAAATTAAGATTTAAGATATTAAGACAGTAGCACTTACTAAAGAGTGTAGCTCTGTGGTAATGCAGAAGATACCCTAAAAGCTTAAGGGCCTTGGGAGGTTCACCCTTCTTATTAAGATTGGTAGTAGTGAGGTGGTCCACACACTGAGTGATTTAGGGGTAAGTATTATTCCCTATCAATATTCAATATCTTGGGTTAGGAAAAGCTGATACCGTGCTCTGTGCTACCCAAAATAGCAGACCAGACTATAATTTATCCTGAAGGAATCATCGAGGACGTTCTCATAAAGCTTGGTAAGTTTATAATACCTACTGACTTTATTATTTTAGATAATAAGGACCACTAATAAATATGAGAGATGGCATACTCACAATGAGGTTTGATGATAAAGAGGTGGTTTTTAAGATTTACAAACCACTTAATACACTATCCCATTATTAAGATTTATACATGATTATAGTGATGCTAGTAGATAAGTGTGAGGTGGTGGAGCCCAATCTATCAAAGACCTTATCAAACTTTCTCATTGAGCTACCCAAGCCACAAAAAACTAAGCTCGAAAGGAGGCTTATTGGTGATCCTGAAAAGTCTATTATTGAGAAAGCTATTGGCCTTGAGAGTTCACACTCAAAAGGTTAAAAACAAATAAGAAAATGGCCTTTAAATAGGAGGAAGATGATGAATGAAAATGGTTAAGTGTGATGTTGGGTCATGCTGCGACACTAAATTAGGCACTGTGTAGGAGGCAACCCAAGTTAAGGTAGGTGTTTATTATGCAAATATTTTGTTTTTACTTCACAAAGTTTTTTTTTGATTGAGTCATAGGTTGATGTGAAGTTTGTGTATGAAAACCTGAGCTAAGAAGCATGACGAAGACTAAGTATGGGGTCCCCAGACCCTCTTAATAGTAAAAGATGCTACTAGCTAGGCCTAGAGGCCTCAGAGAGTATTTTTATCACTACTTTTAATCATACTTTGGGGACAAAGTAGATTTTTAAGTATGGGGTAGGAAAATTCCCATTTTTTTAGGTGAAGTGATGCGATAGTTCTTGTGTCTTAGTTGTTTTTTCTAGTTTTGGGTAAATTTGAAAAAATTACAATTTTTTTTCTTTTTTTAGCTTTTAGTTTTTGGGTCAGTCTAGTAGGTGCACACTTCACCCACACCTTGGTTGTTCTTTTTGGTTCTTTTCCACAAGGGCTCCCCTTAAACCCAGTATCCTTTTTTTATGAGTAAATTTTGAATTTCTTTTTTGTAGGATAAGGGAGATATTCTTTTTGGTGCTATATGTGATTACATAATGTGAGTGGTTTTAAATAAATAAAGAATGTTGATTATGTGAATTATTACTTTTGAGATTCCTACGCTTTAGTTTATGACTCTTGATCTTGTTAGCTTAATGTTGCATTCATGCTACAGTTGGTTGATAGTCTATAAGGATCCTACTAGAGTTGAGCATATGCCATGTGTGTGTGATGTTTTTGTGTATTCATTGTTGCATTTGATGTCTAGACCTTGCATTGTGTATGTGTAAAGCAAAATAAAGAGTGTGGGTTTTGGAGATAACATAGTTATTTCTTTGATAGCCATATTTCATACCCCTTTTGACCCACCATTATGCATAATACTAGTTAGACCCATTGAGACTTTAGCTTATTTTCTTTGATAACCTATATATAGTCTGTGTACTCTTCTTTGATTGAACTTAATTTGATCCAAAGCTCCTAAACTCTTTAGTGTAAAATTAGTTTGGTTAAGGAGTTGGAAATCAAGGAAAGAGAGAGGTAAATTAAAGACCCACAGTAATAGTTATTAGTGTGTACAATTGATGTGTTATGGTTGGGAGTGAAAGAAATTTGTGCTAAAATTGTATCATGGAATTAATAGACAATACTCCCTACTATATTATATGTGAGTGAGCTTAATGAGATGTGGCAAAACAAAAGATGTGGGTAGATAGAAGTTGTGGAAATTGGTTGTTATAGGTGAATTGAATAAAAAGTATTAAGTATTAAAACCCTTATGGAAGATAGTCACTATTCTTGGCCAAAATATTTCCTACCATTGCCTTAGCTTATATTACAACCATTAAAGACCTATTTGATCCTAAGATTCATTATTTTGATATTAGTAGAGTAATATACTAAGGGAAAGCCTATGGTTCATTTTGTGTAACTTTTCAGTTCTTTATGAGACTGAGCGTAATTTGATTCTTATAACTATTCTATGATAAATTGCATCTATATGAGTGAGTATGGGTAATTATAATGACCCTTCAGGTCATTTTCCATATTTATGATTTTTTTCACCATTTAAGCTTCTCCATAGCAGCCCTAAGTTATTTATGACTTACTGGGACCGACGGTTCAATTACCGGACAGTTCATTTGTTTTTTAGAGCTAATTTCCCATTTTGAAATCTTCGCTAGTTTTAAATGGCCACCAGGCAAAAACTTTAGTGAAATGATCTCAGATGCAAATTTTGACTATCAGTAGATCTGGAATATCAATTTTAGTCTAGATGATCTTTGGTTTGGGTCCCAATGCACACGAGCTCATTTTGACCTATTGGTTAGAAAGTTGAAAATTAGAAAGAATGGGTGTGGGACCCACATTTAGTCAAAATGACCTCAAATTGAAACTACGAATTCTCCATGGCATTCAAAACATTGATTTTAGGCTAGGGAAACCCTTGGTTTAGGTCCTAAGGCACCCAAAATTATTTTGGGCTGTTGAGCAGATTTTATGAAAAATGATGAAACTATAGGTGTGGGACCTACTTTTTACATAAACAATCTTTGATGAACATTTTGATGATTCTAATGGATTTGAAATGTTTTATAAACTCAAAATTCACTATTGTGTCATGCTCTTTGGATTCCAGATGAGTTCCGATGGTCAAAAACTTATTATTGGGTTTACTGTGATCTGGTGCAACAATGATCGTGACCAAGAGTGTGCGATTGCGAATTGCACGATTGCAACTTGTAGGACCCCAATTGCAATATCTGAGTACCTATAGGGTCTATATAAAAGCCCCAAGACACATTTGAGGCATTTCCCCTTCACTATTAAGACCTATAAACCCCAAAATAAGTGTAATAACTTAAAATTGGTCATGGGGAGGGGGGTGACTTGGGAGCTTAATTATCATCCTGCATCATGATTATCTTTAACATTAAGGTAAGAATTTCTTGAATTCATGCTTGAATTTCTTGAATTCATGCTTGAATTTCTTAATTTGGACCCAAAACCCCAATTTAGCTTAGGGCTTGATTTTAGCCTAAAGTATGCTTAATTTTCACCCATTATTTAAGGGTTATGATTCCTTATTCATGTGTGAACATTGGGTTGGTCTCAAAAACTTATTTCTTGTATATGGGACCCACTTGTGGTTTTGGTGTCATTCTTGGACCTAAAGCACAATAGTGAAATATGAGTATCGTTAGACTCGTATTGATGAATAGATTATGGTTTTGATAGTATGATGGCATTTTAAGGATTGTACAGTGAAGACGAGCATGTGGTGCATAAAGTAAGGTTTTATGGTTTGGACTTGAGGTAGGATTTTGTCCACCTTACTTCCTAGATGATGTGTGATATATGTTGCGTGTTAATGGAAGTTAGGCTTGATTATGAGTAGGATAACTTGGCCTTGATTATTGATTTTTGGGAATTAGATATGGGTTTTGGATCTGTAAGATGGCATATTTATAACCCTTTTGTATCCTATTGCCTTTCCTCTTTAGTTTAGATTAGTTATAATATAGATATGATATAATGCTATGTTTGGAATATGGTTTTAGATTTTGAAGCATGATTTATATATTTAGACTTATTAAGCTAGTGTAATAGTCTTGAAATTGTAAGTTGGGTAGAATTGACTTGAGTATCCTTGTTTCTAGTCGAAGTTGCTATCTTAGGCTTTAATATGGCTTACTTGACATCTAAAAGATGAACTAGATACCTTAGCCAAGTTTGGGGAATAGTGTGCCTAATTATGAGAATTATGGATTAGAAATGCGATTATTCGGCTAACTTATGGCTAAGCTTATGTTAAGTCTTATGGACTTAGTACGGATGTTAGACATAGATGATGCTAGTAAACCATAAAATAAGGTTACTTCATAACTTGGTAACTTGTATTGATGTTCCCAAATTGTGGGTTTTGAGTTATAGTTATGATACTCCTTGTGGAAGTGATAGTGGGCATTTAGATATGATATTCCTCCTAGATACGTTATGTGGCCTATAGAGATGCTATTTACTCTTAGACTTTATGATTGACCTATAGATATGCTATTTCCTATTAGACTTGATGATTGGCTTATAGAGTTGCTAATTTTTTAGTCATGATTGTTGGACCTATAGAGACGATGTTTCTCTTGGATATGTAAATTGGCCTAGAGAAGTGGTATTACTCATAGTCATGATGTATGACCGATTGATAGATAATATCCAATAAATGATTACATATCTATATATATTATTCCTCCTAGATGTAAGATTCCACTTGTATGAGAGATGATTACATATCTATCTATATTATGCCTCCTAGATGTGAGATACCTCTTGTGTGAGATATGATTATATGCTTATTGATATTATGCCTCCTATATGTGAGATAATTAGAGGTATGCTATGTCTTATAAATATGATTATTAATACGAGTCCTAGATATGTGTATGGGTCTAAGGCAATAATTATGATGTTGTGATTATTTTGGATAAATTAATGGGCTAAGGGTCGTGTTATAATATTGATTCAATAGCCGAGAAGTGTTTATCATTATAAATAATGTGATTATAGTTTATGAATATGAATATGTATATGTTTGTAAACACATCTCTCCAGTATAGGACGAAGGAAGATGCGGTATGATACCTAGAAATCTAATGTATTAGTTAATGAACCTTTCTTAGTTGATATATAATAACTAGAAATAATTGATACATGGCTAATAATGATGTTGAATAGTTCATAAATGACGATTAGTTGGTAAATGATCATTAGTTAATGAAGGATGTTAGTTAATAAAGAATGGTTAGTTGATAAATGGTAAATTATTGAAAATTAATGATTAAAAGATATAGTATGATTAGTTGATAATAATGAATGGTAGACAATACTATTTACTCAGCAAGGCTGGACAATACTATTGATACCCGATAAGGCCAGAGGATACTATTGTGATGATATTGATACTCAACAAGGCCATAAGATACTATTGTGATGCTATTGATACCCGACAAGGCTGAAGGATGCTATTGTGATGATATTGATACCCGACAAAGCCGGAGGATGCTATTGTGATGATATTGATACCCGACAAGGTCGGAGGATACTATTGTGATGATATTGATATCGGGCTAGACCAAAAAATACTGTTGTGATGGCGTTGATATCCGGCAAGGACGGAGGATATATTGATGATATGTTGATACTTGGTAAGGACGGAGGTTGATTTTGATGTTGATGGTCCTGATGAGAAAAGTTATGATGATTTGTGATATTGATTGTGTACTTTATATTCATTTCTGTATGTGCATTGCCTATCACTAGTATGCACCTATGTCTATCAGTCGATATGGGATAGTTGCATAGATGTGTGTGAATAATATGCCATGTGTTGTTGTATGTTGACTGAACCTTCTAAGCCTAGGTAGTGGACCTATGCATAGGCTCGGCTAGTTATTTAATTGTTCAGAGTACTTGATTATTCACGTTGTTATTGATATTGTTATTATCATTGTTATGATCATTATTATGGGTAGCTTATGATAAATTGGTCTTTGATCTGGTATCGGGATTTGAGGTATATCTTCGGCGTCTCTTAACTTAGGATTACATTATTATGCATGATTATTTCATGTCTAGCCATGTGGATTAGAAACCCCTAATATGATAGAATTTAAATCCTAATTCTATTATAATGAGGTTTTAAAATGAGAATATGATGATATAAGTTATGCTTTGAGATAACCTCATGATTATATGTATATATATCTAGCTATATGAATCTATGATACTACCATATATCCCTTCCTTCGTTGTTCATAATGTATAGTCACTTCTTCACCTTGTATTTTACTATATATTTTTTTCGTTCACTCTTTATTCATATATTGACTTGGGATTTATGGTATAGTATTGACGTATATTGAATGTAGATGGAATACGATAGTTCACCCTGATACTTCCTTAGTTTTATTAGGTTAGACTCTTGGACAAGAACATGATAGTTGTTCTTTATTATCTCATTAACTTGTCATATGATTTCTAGACTCTTAGGTGTAGTTTCCATTCTGTTTATATGGTGTATATATCTGCATTATCTTTGGAGCTCAGTTGACAGTAGCCTACGGAGTACCATTAGTTTGGTACTCATACTATACTTCTGCAGCCTACAGATCATAGTATGGATTATTGCTGTTGATATGTGCATCATGCGGAGGAGCCCTGGTTTAGAGACTTAGAGTGAGCTCCTGACGTTTGAAGCATTACTTATATCTCTCTTATGTATTAGACTAATCTCTAAGTTGTATTTTGAGATAAGTTGTATCATTGTATTTCTCTTGATATTTCACTTTTGTACTCTTTATATATTAGAAGCTCTTCTATTAATACCACCAAGTTTTAGGATTCTTCTATGTATTAATCTTGATTTCATATATTCCACATTCTTTTCCTTATATTATTGAGTAGTCTGTTACTAGCCATTTCACGCTATGGGTTGGCTTACCTAGTGGTGGGTTATGGTAGGCGCCATTATGACCAGAGAAAATTGGGGTATGATAGTAACTCTCTTATGGTGAGGGCACATGATTGATGATAGCTGGATAATTTTTATGATGTCTCTGGTTAAGAAATATGTGTGAGTTTTCCAACTTAGTGAGTCATCTCTTAAGACTAGGATGTTTTGGAGTAGTGCTCTTGAGCTTTCAATTGTATGTTTAAGATGGTTAGTGTAAAAATTTGCATTTTTTGTAGTCATTATAGTAATAGCTTAAGTTTCTTTCTTGTTATTGAAGTGTGGAGTCTTATTTGATTATGATGCTTAGAGTACAGAGTTGTTCGAGTAAAAACAAGGCCTTAAGTATGGGGTGATGATCAGAGGTGGATTTATGGACCTCAATGTTGCTATCCGGGCTTATTTAGCCTTGTTTTAAGGACTTTTTGTGGGATTCATGTGATTTTAATGATATATTTGAGCATATAAGTGCTAAACTACTAGATTACAATGTTTAAGGTGTGTTTCAAAAAAGTTTGGAATCAATTTGGTCAGTTAGAGGTTTGACGAGAAAACTAGTGTTATAGATTGAGCTATGTGTTGTTCTAGTTGATCTCAATGGATTCTAGTGTGTATAATGAGTTCCTAAGGGTATGAATTGTAATTATATGTGGAATCACTTGTTTGTAGTGTTTAAGGTTCAATTAAAGCAACCCAAGAGTCAAAACTAAGTTAAAGATCAAAAGGACAAAACTAGTATTCTTAGCTTAAGTTTCTAGTTCACAGTCTTAGATTTTATATTTTTTTGAGCTCTAATTCATGGTTTTTATGCTATAGAGTGCATTTTAAGTTGATAATGATGATATATGGATGATAAATAATCTTGAAATCAAGTGAAAACATCACCACAAGGCTTGGAATGGATGGACAAAAGCACGGGACAAGACTTGACATAAAATAATCATTTTGGGGTCATTGGCATGCCACGGACCTTCGTCACCTTGTTAGGGTCCATGCTAAGCCCTCGAGGGAATCCCAGGCAACCTATTCCAGTGTTTTACCATGATATTGGCGTGCCACAGACCCTAGGATGACCTTGAAACTTTGATAGAGGATGTAGAACACTTTAATTTAGGTTTTTATTTCATTACTTTGGTTTGTTTATGGATTTTAACATGTATTAAATCATTGTAATAACGGTTATGTCCATGAGTGGCTAAACATGCTCTTTGGGGGTTAAGGCCAAGAATATAATTACTCTTGTTATGAATTGGCTGGGTTTTGATTATTTATCAGTATTGGTTGTTTATTTATCAGTATTAGTGGTTTATTTGTCCATGTTATAAATATTTTAAGGATTACCTACCCTTATAATACGTCCATAGTCACCTTGTGAGCCCGAAAGGAGGAACAAGAGGATAGCACGTTGGGGTGAATAGCATAGCATTATAATCTTCTACATTATGAAGTTATAATTTGCATTTAGGTTATGAATATACCTACTTGCCCTATTTTGTTCACCTATGGGATGAAATATGAATGCATTTAGCTTAGTTCTCACATCCCCACTTAATGATATAGTTATGGGTCTAAGTTAGATAGGTGACTAGAGGCTAGAAAGTCCATAGTCATAATATCAACCCTGTGAATCAACAACCAAGATAAGTAACATAACTACTAAAGTTCAAGAGCATAGCGCCTTAACCCTGGGTTTCTCCTTATTGATTTTCCAAGAACGTTAATTTTCAGCTTTGTTTTATTTTATGTTTAGTTATAACACTCAAACTCTTTTGGTTACTTTTACACCAATTTAATCTTAATAATAAGAAAAAATTGGATTTTTGTCAATACAAGTCTCTGTGGGATCAATACTTTGCTTGTAAAAGGCCACTTTACTACTTGGTGGGACCACATAGACTTGCGTGTGTTCTTGGGGGCAACATAAGCTTCCATCTATTTTAGGATCAAAGTCCTTCAACTTTTTCTTAAATCCCTAAAACCTTAGTGGCTTGATTTTAGCATCATTAGAGCGGAAAATTCAACTATTTGTGAGGGTAAATAATTTGTAGCATAGTGGTATGTTGTGTTGGTTTCGAATGGTTGATTCCGTAAAAGGGCCGTATATGGAATTTTATGTGATTTTTGGACCCGAAGCACAATAGTGAACTATGGTATCATTGTTCTCTTCTTGATGAATAGATAGTGATTTTTATATTGTGGCACCTCGTGAAAAATACTCAAAAGGGAAAATTTGTGGTTTAGCAGATTCTTTAGGCTTTTCTTCAGCGTCTAGGTGGTCTAGGTTTACCCTCCTCATAAATTGAACTATTTCGTTGTATACTTATGATATTAAGTTGGATATGGTATGGGATTTAGGTGTTGGAAATATGATTGACAACTATTTAGGCTATCATGAAATTGTAATTTAGGCATAATTAACTTAGTTGCTCATTCTTTAGGTAGAATTTCTATATTAGGGCTAATTAAGGATTGTTTAACATCTAAAAGTAGATTTAGATATCTTAGCCTAGTCCAAGGTAGAATTTGCCTTATAATGGATTTGGGGATTAGAAGTGGGCCCATTCAGCCCGCCTTAAGCCAAAACCTGAGCTAGTTTTGGTAGACCTTTATACATTTCTTTTACATTTCAAAATGTTTATTTCGGGATTGAGGAGATTAGATGCTTAATGGTTTGATTTTTTGAGCTGGTGCTATTTATTGTAAAACTCGGTAATTTGTTTATGATGATGATGATATCAATACTTGGTAAGTCCAATAATTATGTATAAAATTGATGATATGAGCATCGGTTCAAGTTTGACAATTGAGAGTTTTTCATAATGTGATATGGTACGGATGGATTTGTCATGGAAGGATAGTTAGTAGATAATGGTTACCCAGTTATTTACTTCCTTTTGATTGTACCCTCCATGCTTATGGAGGCCTGCGTTGGATTATTTACTTTTCCACACTTGTTGGATTTTAGGCGCCAATTTAGTAGATATAATTGTATGATTGTTACATTATTATCTTGGATTTATTATTTTATTTATGTACAACGGTGTTGGAGTTTATTTCCAGATTTACTCTTTTACCTTGACTTAGCTTATTTTATCTTGCATTTTATTATATCCATATCATGATTTAGCCCAATCGGCAGATGATGCTTACTGACCACCTATGCTTTTAGTACTCATACTACACTTCCATACCTTTTTTGGTCCAGATTTGAGTACTAGTTTCCATTGCTGATTCGACGCTCTTGCTGTGATTGTATTTTAGAAATTGGGTGAGCTCTTGGAGTTGGATTTACCTTTTTTCCCTTCTATTTATCTATTTCTAGTCTTTTATTTTATAGATAGCTTGTATTAACTATTTTGGAATTTGTAGTTCAAGTCTTTTGTTTTTTAGATAGCTTGTATTAACTATTTTGGAATTTGTAGAATACTAGTAGTTGCTGTTATACCAACATTACTAGGTCCTGGGATGGTTTTCTATGTTTTATCTATCTTGGATTATATCTATAGTCTTACCCTTATTATATATATTAAATTGTTGATTTCTGTCCTTTTTGGCGATTTCCTACCAAATTAGCCAATTGCTCACAACTTCGAGCTGTAGTTTAGCTTACCTATTGTCGGGTTTAGGTAGGTGCAATCATTACTCCTAAATCGGGTCGTGATATAAGGTTCACAAAGTAATCCAATAATATAAATTTTTCAACTTTTACTAGCATATCATATAATATTCCCATTGATCTCTGACCGAATTGTTAGCCATCAATAGCTGCATAGTTATTGTTTTGGGGGCTCCCAAGCCCTACTATTGATAAATAGCTAGTGACATCAAATCAGTTCTAGCACCAAGATTGCCTAACGCCTTTGCAAAGATAAATGCACCAATTATGCATGAGATAGTAAAGGCACATGGATCTTTCTTATTTTGAACAAACGATCGTGAAGAAATCACAACATAATTATATAGATTATCCTCTAGCTCAAGCTTTACAGTCCTATTCTTGGTTACTATGTCTTTTATGATCTTTGTATAGCTTGACATTTTCCCAAGGGAATCCACAATGGTAAATTTAGTAATAACTATTTCAATATGGAAATAAACTTATGAAATTTACCCTCCTCTACCTTCTAGTTCACTAGATGTGGAAATTGAGGGGGAGTCTTAAACATTTAAGACATAGGCTTTTCAACCTCTTTGGCTTTATTCTTAAGCATGAGAGCATCATCTTTAACCATGGTAGACTTTTCATCATCTACCTCTTGATTATCAATCTTTTTAGGCATAGAAGAGTAGGATTCTCAGCAACACTAATATCATCATCAACTATTTTATATTCGTAGGCAATATCCTCAGCCTATGTCTAAACCATGGATGTGATTTATAAAGAACCTTACCTCTTCTCATAGTGATAGCCATACAACTTCCATCACTCCCAAGGATCTAAACAGTATCACTAGGTACAGTTACACTCTTTCTTTGATTGAATGCCATGGAAAACTATCCTATATGGTACTCTAGCTATTTAATGGAGGTAGAGTGTGAGTCCATAAGATGACTCATCAAAGATAGTTTAGTCTTCATTTCTTTCACCCCCTGTATCAGTAGATTCCATACTTTTCAACACTTTTGCCATCCTCTACTCTATATGAGACTTCCCTAAATCATTTCCACCCTTGTTACGACTTCCTAGAGCACACAAAGTCCACTTTAATTGTTCCTATATCTATATTTATTCTTCCAGTTTCCTTGATCAAGATCCTTGTAACTAGCCTTATCATGTAATTATCCCTCTAATAGTTTTGACCTTGGTTTCCTTGGTAATTGGCTTGAAAACTCCCATTTGGTTATTCAAATAATTCACCTTTTCAGAAAATTCAGACTCAATTTTCTTACCTTTCAAACTAACAACTTATACCTTTTCAACGACACATCCAACAAATGCTTTTTATGTAAGTCCATCTATGTCTTCATGTTATCCATGTCATGGTCACATTCTTCTTCTCCTTGACTTTGTTCAAGCACCATTCCCAACACCTAAGTACTTCTTGCAATCTTAGAATCCCTAGCATGACACGCTCTACGTGCCATAGAAGCTCCTTCTATAACATTGCGAACCCTCACTCTGGTGATCAAATTTAGATACCTATAGAAAGTCCATTAAGTGATCATTTGTCAACTTGTGATTGAAGGAATGAATCAACGTCTTCTTAAACCATAACCATATTTCATGTAGTGCCTCACCCAATTGCTTCTTGAAAATACTAATTTCATCTCTTAATTATAATATCCTGGAGGGGAAAAAGAACCTTTCTAGGGAAGTTCCTTTTATTTGACCCTAATTTGTAATAGAATTAGGAGGCAACTTAGTCAACTACAATGTCACATCCCTATACAAAGAAAGTAGGAATAACCTCAGGCGGATGGTGTTCTGACTAACTCTAGGGAAATTAAAGGACTTGTAGATCCCTATGAAATTCATCAAGTGCATATTCGAATCATTACCAACTACCTCTTTTAATAGTTCTTTGAGTTTCAACCATTAGATCATAGTTTTGGTAATATTAAACTCTGCTCTAAGGGCTAGTGGTGAAAGAATAATAGCCCAATGGCACCGACCCTATCTAAGTCAGCCTCATCTTTGTCATTAAGGTTAAAATGCATGATTGATTTTTGCCAACCTCTCACTATTTATCCCTAATATTAATTTTCTCAGGCAATATTATTAACATGTTATGCATTAATATCACCACCCTAAGCATCATTGTTTAGTTAATAAATAGTATGCTGTTGAAACCTCTTTACTTTGCACTCTTATGCATTTATGTTTAGCCTTAAAATTTTTTTCTAGCTCTGGGTCATAAGGTAACAATGCTTTACCCAAGGTTCAGGTACTTGACATGTAAAATTATAAACACTGAAATTAGAATAACAACAATAAAATTAAAATGAGGAAATATTATTAAGATTCCAATAAACATAACAAACTTAATAGATAACTCTGTATTCCCTTATAATGGCCCCAAAATTTGATATGCCAAAATTACAATAAAATGGTGAACAATAAGTTGTTTGTGAACAATAAGTTGTTTGTGAGTTAAATTCCTTATAGTTTAAGATTTCCATAAAATGAAGATTTGTAGAAAATGTTTGGTATCAATATCTAGTTTGTTAGAAGTAACAATGTCAAAGATCTCAGAATATTGTGCAATAGAGAAGTCAAACTAGAATTGTGTTCACCATGGCTTCACAACACTTTTAGGTCGATAATGGAAGTGGATTCTTCTAATATAAGTGTTGTAAGACAATTGATTTCTAAAATTTGTCTAAATGTATCTTAACCTTATTAGATAATTATCACTTTTATTATTTTGAGCTTAAGAAGATCGAAATAGGAAACAACAATTTTAGCCTCAAGTTGGTTAATCTTGTTATAGCATTTCTCATTGGACGAAGATTAGAAATTTTGAATCCTTATTGTTACGACTTTATCATGGTTTAACCTCTTATCAAGAGAGTTAAACTTGGGGCTTGTAATAATATTTGCAACTAATAGAATTCTATTAGGATAAAAGGATTAGCTATACATACAAAATTATACTGAAATCTAAACGAAAATCAACCCTAGAGAAGTTATTTCACCATGGATCCCACAACCATAGTTGTAGGGTTATATATAATCATTATTTGAGAATAAAATAAGATAATTGAAAGCATAAATGAAAATAAATCTTTCAATAGATGAATTCAAATTCATATTGTCTTCCAAAATATCCAAAATTGCTAAAAACCAAGAAAATATCAATGCCCAAGTGTATTTTGTTCAATGTAACATAAGATGTCTAAAAATTCCCTAGTAGTATCTATTTATATTACAAGGAAACTTGGATTGAAAATAAAACTTAAAATTTTCCCACTCGTATGTGATGATGAGACTGACGTCCCATCACATGACTAACGACTCATCAATGTCGGTCATCATTTGAATCCCACATGGTTCAATTTTCATTTATGGTTGAAGTTTTGAGGTGACATCTTATCACAAGGTTGATGGCTTGGCACTCTACTTGTGCTAACTACAGATTTTGTTAAGCCTAACAGGACAAGTGGCGAGCCATCACAATATTGACTTCTCATCACTTTGACTATTCTTGCTTATTTTTTGATCCTTTTCTCCTATTTGCTACTTATTGCCTTTTTCTACACACTCAAGGTGAAAATGATTAAAAATAACCCAAGTTTCTTACGAATTTATAATTATTCCTAGTCAAAAGCCTCAAATATGGCATTAAAATGATAATACATTAGGTAGTTTTGGCCCTTTTCTACCTTTTTAATAAAAAAGGTTTTTTGGTTCAGTCGAAGAGGCTCATTCCTAGAAACAAAGAGACAACAATATATAGAACTTAAAAATAAAGGAAATAAGATCAGAAGGGAATTAGAATTGGTGCTAAATCGACTATTCTGAAATTCGAACAACAATGACTTAATGGAAATGACTTGTTCTTAAAAGTGATGTATTTTATATTTATTATATCAACGTAAGTGATGATTATACAAAACACTTTCTCCATCTATCTTAACTTGTCCAGTATATTAAAAATAGCTGTCTATCTTTACTTGTCCACTTTCAAAAATCTAGAGATAATTTATCATTTTGTGTCTATTTTTCCTTTGTTATTAAACACTATTCATTTTCAACACTTAGATGACTTATAATTAGTAGAGGAATATGTTAAAATTATCTTTTTATTTTGTTTTTTCTTAAAGGATGTTCTAAATCAAACATGGAAAAATAAACATGGACAGAGAGTACATTATTCCCAATGTAAATTATATTTCACCAAGTTCTCGCAATTTAGATTTTGGTTAAGGAACCATTACCATATGTCAGGGAAAACTTTCTTATTTTGAATATTATAGTAGAATAGTTTAGATTCTAAAATTCCATTTAGATTAACTGTGAAATTCCAATGAAATTAATTGTAAATAAATGCTATACACTTTAAAGGATATGTTTTCAAAGTTAAACAATAAAATTTGTCTTGTTCAAGAGGTATATTGAAGTTTATCTCTTGATCGAACATGAGCCAGTAGCAATAACACACTCAGTGTAATTTAAATGATATGAAGATAAATATAATGTATTTATACTATCTTTTGCCTCATATTTGTTCACTTTTTAGTGTCGTCTTGAGCTTATTTATTAAAAATTACATTTAGGTTCGTATTTTGATGTGTAGGATGGATATTGAAGGAGTTTAAGCATAAATGGAGCATATTAAATCTTTATAGTTTGTGTAGAAGCTAAATATGTTGATCTGAAATAAGTTCAAAGGTATAAGTCCATGAAAAAAGTTTAATGAGACGAAAATGATGCACTAGAGTGCAAAACTAGTCTAAGGCATCACCTCCAGACAAACTATCAAAGCAACAAATCTAGGTGAACTCACTGCCCAAATGGCTTGGGGCATTACCTAGGGTATTTCCTCATGACAAAATTAGTTTGAGTATTGTAATGATACTTTAGGTCATTTTCCATATTTTCTATTATTTCTACCATTAGAGATTTCTTATAGCTGCCCTAATTCATTTATGAATTGGTGGAACTAACAATCTGATTATCGAGAAGTTTATTTGATTTTTAGATCCAATTCCCTATTTGAAGTTTTCATTGGTTCCAAATAGACATCGAGTGAAAACTTTAGTAAAATGATCTCGTATGCAAATTATGATTGAGCTAGCAGATCAGGATGTCTATTTTAGGTTAGGTATACCTTTGGTTTGGGTTTTGAGGTACTCAAGCTCATTTTGACCAATTGATCATAGAGTTAAGAAAATGAAATATGGGTGTGGGACCTATATTTTATTGAAACAACCTTGGATGGAAAATTCTAGTGCTCCATCGCATAAAAAATGTCAAATTTTGTGTGGTTACATAGTTTGTTTGCATATAGGGGATTATGAATGAATCCCGAGGGCAAGACAAAAAGTTGAAAATTTTTCATGTTTTCAGCTGCTATCTGGTATGCCAGTGATCGCTATCTATGGTCGCGATCGCGAGTCCTCATGTAGAGGAGATAGTGCAATATCCAAGGCTTGTCTCAATCTCGATCATCGTGTACAGGTCCAAGGTAGTGCGATTGTACACCTGCAGGTTGTGATAACAACTACTGAGGCCCTGGCATGGCATAACTATGCCCATTTCCATGATTTTAGGCCCTTTTTATCTTACCCCTTAAGAGCTAAATCCTAAAATAGTGTGAGAGCTTAAAATTAAAGCTTGTGAATGCTTGCGAAGCTAGATTAATATATATTTCTTAATTCTTCTACAGATTTTAGGGAAAAATCTTCTAAATTTATGGTTGAATTTCTTAATTATTTTCTCAAAACCCTAAAAACTTTAGGGATTGATTTTAGCCCTAAACTATCTTTGTTTCACCTATTTATTAGGATAATGAATCCTTGAGCTTGATAATATTTTAGGTTGGTTTTAGAATCGTGATTTCTGCAAGTGGGACACATATGGGGTCTTTGAGGTAATTTTTGGATCCAAAGAACAATAGTGCAATATGGGTATAGATATTCTTGTATTGATGAGTATAATGTATTTTTGATATCTTAGCTACTTGAGGAGGCTTTGAGAAAGGGAAAATCAAAGGTTTAACGGGTTGTTAAGCTTTGTTCAGCATCGAGGTAGGTTAGGTTTATCTCTTGTTATATTGAGCTATGACATAGTATTTTTATTATATTGTGTTGGATTTGGTATATGTTTTAGGCATTGAATTGATGAAATGCAAGACTTGAGTTTAGCTGGACGTTTAGGCTAGTTTAAGATTGTAAAGTTGACATACTAGATTGTTGCCTTGAACCTTTGTTCATGGACTTAATTACTCATGTTTTTCATTATAATGTCGTAGATTGATCAAGATTAAGTATCATGCTCTAATAAATCATGTTTAGGATAAGTTGGCCTTAGTTGCATACACTAATGGAAGTGCCATAGTTGCAATAGTTGAGTTAGATATAGTGATTGGGAAGGACCTTTACCTTAAGACTAATTGTCTCATACTATACATCTAAGAGTTTATTTATATACCTTAACTTAGTTTGGGTAGACATTTGACTTAGAATATTTTTTGGGAATTTAGAAGTAGGCCCTTGACCCACCTTAAGTCATGATTGATGGTAGTTCTTTTGAAACCCTTTGTACGCTTATTAATGCCTAGAGAATGCTATTTTTAGGAAATGTTGAGGAACCTTGTGGCTTTTTGGTCATGATGAATGATGTTAGAAGTAATTCCTAAATTATTATGCCATATGTATGAGTTATTGGTTAAGCTTTTGATGAGCTATTGATTATGCTCTTGTTTTTGCTATTGATTAGGCTATCGAATGTATTGTTGAATGAAACCTTGATTATGATATTGAATAAGCCATAAATTATGTTATTGACTATGCAATGAATAAGCTGTATATTATGTCATGGATTAGCTATCTCTTAAGTTATCGATAAACTATCCTTATGTTAATGATAGGCCATTTAATATACTATTAATGAGTCATTGTTCATGATATTGCTTATGATTATGATCATGCTAAGAAATTATTTTAGAAATCATGCTCGAAAACAATTCTAATGATGTCATTAGCAATTGTGCCATGAATTATGTTAGAAGACATACTTATTGATTATATGAGAAATTATGCCATTTGTTATGCTTGAAATAAAAATGTTTGATTTATGAGTACTTATGCTATTGATTTTTTCACTGATTATGATTATATATATATATATATTGGTACCCAGCAAGGTCAAAGGATATTCGAACTCCCCAAAAATCTATCCTGAGACGTTATACGGTGCTTATGACCACCAGTAATCCCAAGATAACCCTTCTACTGGCATAACTCATAAGAAACTGAATGATATGCATAAAATGACTGAGTTTACTATGTGGACACATATTAAAGATGAAATATGGGAAAAATACAATATCAATACAACTTTTACATTCTAATAAAGTCTAAAAGAGGGACTGAAAATACATAACTGACTCTAACTGACATCTGTGAACCCTCTACTATACTGACTATAGATAGCTAGGATGCGACCCCAACTATCACAAAACAATACATGAGGGTAAGGAATTAAAGTACATAAATAACATCTAACTAAAGTCCCCGAAGCAGGAGGACTCGTCGTCTTCTGGCTGGAATCTTCAAGCTGTCTGAATATGGTATGCGTGCTAACACTTGTACCTATATTATGAGACAATGTAGCACATAGACATATATATGGATCAGTACTTTGAGGATGTATTGAGTATATGGGGGTGAATGCATAGGTTAAACATAATATCAATCATCATAATTTGTAAAACAATGCCTGCTAAATGTAAATGACTCATATAAGATGGAATATCTGAAATACTGAAATATGCAACAATAGGAAGCAAAACATACTTTATGTGTCCTATGAGTCATAACATTTAGTTTTGAAGGTTGAGCTCGTATTCTCTCTTTAAGTCATACTGTCTAAGTGTAGAAAGGACTCACGCTAAAATCTGAATTCTAAAAGCTGAAGTTACATCTTTCTTTAAAACATAATCTAAGTAAAACTTGTGAGCCTTTACACTTCATTTTCTAAATTTTTTTTTGTTACTCTCTCTGTTCTAATATCTATAGTCTCAAAGAAAACTCTTTAAAAACTATTCTGATAAAGGAAACACTTCATCTCAAGACTTTAAGAATCTTAAAACCATAGCTTTCAAAACATATGCTTTTATCTTAAAGTTTTAAGCCAATAGACTGTTTTAATAGTAGGAGACATCTTTTGGGAGGTTCTTCTAACTGACATATACCATGTGAGCATCCATGGAGTCCCACATCTAACCTTCGTTAGGTAGAGTTGTTCTACCCTGGCCATCGGAATAGAACTTCTATCTTAAGTGATCACAATCCGAGTCATCAACATAGAAGTGGGAATAAATCTGAATCCTACGTTGGCACGTAGTTCTGGGGTATGAAACCGTAGTAACTTACCCATCTCGGTGCTAAATAATACTCCCATTTTTATGCTCAAAATCTTAAGAAATCCACTTAAAAAATATAGCACAAGGGTTTACAAAAAAATCAATTATTCTCTTTCTTTCTTTAAATCTTAAGTTATCTAAAAAAAGTGGATTCTTATCTTAGCTTAGGACCAAAAGGTCAAATCTTTATCAAAATCTGTGAATAATCTTATCTGAGGGTGCTCATGGCACAAATAATCTTGAAATAGAAATCTTAACTAGGGCATAATGACCCATGCAACAATCTTATGTTAAAACTTCTAAAAGTTCATGCTTGATAATGTAAACACCTATAATTCATCATAAAATCTGGAAATTACTGCACAATGCACAGAAATATGAATAAAGTCATGTAATTCAACTTCTAAATCATGGGAAATCTCATAATTTTGCAAATAATGATAATGGGCATAAACCCTAACTTTAATTTCATAGGAAATCTCATAAATTTCTGTATATTTTTAATTAAAATAAAGTTTTGGTCACAAGAATGAAATAATTATCCTTGTTCAAACTCCATATACCTTGGATGATGAACTAGATAAACAAGAGTGCTTTTGAGATCCTATTTGTACTCTTGAATGATAATTATTGGTGTTCTTGAATTGGGAACTTTGAATCTTAAACTGATTTAGGAAAAGAATGGTGGAATCTTAGGGATTCTTGAAGTTGAATAATGAAGCTTAGGATTTTTGTTGAGAGAAATTTTGATGAATATAAGAATAGAAGGCTTGTAATAGGGTTAAATCGTGTGTTTGGATGGATTTGGGGGCTTGGGATTTGACCAAAGAGCCCCTTTAAATTTCTAATTGGAACTGGAAAAGAACAAAATTCCTGATTTACCATGCCAATGCGATGTGCCACTATCAAGGTTGCTCACTGAAAATGGATGAATGGGAACTGGGCATGCAACACGACGCTCCACCATCGCGGTGCTCTATATTTTTGCCATTTTTGCCATTGGCGTGTTGCACCACTATCGCATAGGTTTGCTGAAAATTAACAAATGTGAAATGGGACTCCTCTGTTATACGGTGAAATCACGGAGTCTCACTGGAATTTGACTATTGTAAATTTGCATAGCTCCGCGACGTGCTGAGAGTCCAAGTGGCACACTGTCAATTTAAAAATGCCATAACTCCTTTACCGAGTGTCGAATTTAGGTAAATTTGGTAATGGTGGAAATCTTATTCAATTTTCCACATAATAAAAAGTAAAAATCTCCCTAAAGAGCATTATTTTCTCTTTTAATCATAAATCCTCTAAAAAGAAGCTCCACTTTCCTCAAGAACAAACCCTAACCCATTCTCAAGAAATCAAGGAATTCAAGTTTAATCTCAAGAAATTCCCAAGAATCATCACGAAATCATCTAGTGAGGTATGTGTCAGGTTCATCCGTGGGTTCTTTTCACCCATGGAGTCCAAGAATCCCTTTTTGGTTTTAAATTATGAGTTTTCATGTTTAAGTAGAAATATCTCCATGAATCTCTTATTAATTCAATTACAATTTGTGTTATAAGTGTTGTTTTCAAGTAGGATGAGCCATTAAATATTTTTAGGCGATGTAATATTCACGTTACATCCCTAAGTTATGATGTGAGTCTTGTAATCATGTTATTCTCGCATGATTTGCCCATGCTCTTGATTAAGTTCATGAATCTCATGTGTTTGATGAAATGACTAAGTGTTGGGTTTAAACAATGATCCCCTACTATGGTTTAAAAGCTTTTATACAACATTATTGTTAATTCTATTCAGTGTTGGTGGGTTATGAACACCCGATACCTTTGCGATTTACATAAATTTAGATTTTCAAGTATACAAATAGTTAATCCATGAATCTTATCATTATAGTTAGATATTCATATTTATATTTATATTTATGATGAGCACTAATGTTATATAATAAAATTTAGTTGAGTTTAGTTTAGTCCAGTATCAGTGTTACTTCAGTTGGGAGTAAGATTTAGCAACGAGCGAACCTAAGGATGGGGGATCACCCGCCAGTTAGGATTGGGTCCTCAGTAGCAATTTTTAAGTTCAAGAACTATATAGCCAACGTAGGATTATGAGATGTCACCCATTATTTTAGGACTGACACTCTCTTAGGGGCCACCCACCAGTTTAGGACTAACTCCCTAGTCCTTCGGGACATTAGATTAGTGGATCTGCATAGCCAGTGTTAGTACCCATGGCACGGTACTAACAACCTTCCATATGGGGTTATAGGTTGGACCCAGATTAGCTCAGATTAGAGCATGTTGGTTATATGATACCTCCCACAGTTTCAATGTAGTATTTCCATGTATTCTCAACCCAAGTTTTCTTGACCAAGGGTATAGACTTTTATTTAGCCAGTTATATAGTTTACAGTCTTTTAGATTTCAAACTTCTTTCAGATTACAAATTTATGCTTGGTCTTGTATTATTAGATGTTACATTTTTCATGCATTCATATGCAGTTATATCATGCTATTCAGTTAATCCTCATTCTATATGCACAGTAACCCATGTATATTAGCCTAACCTTATCTCATATACCAGCATATGTAAAGTGTTGACCGCATAGTAATCTTAGTGCTATGATGTCTTATATCGTAGTTTAGGATGTACAGTTTTTCGACCATAGTTAGAAAACTCAACTTAATTCAGCAGCCATAGTGGCGAGTCCTCATCCATCGGGGACATATTATGTTTATTTAGTTATTTTAGTATTTTATTTTTTTAGTCAGTGAGAGATTATTAGGGACCTGTCCCATCAAATACTCAATTAGTTTAGAGGCTTAATGACATTCAGATAGTCAGTTAGACAATCAATCAGTTACTTTCTGTTTTATCAGATGTTTTAAACTTAAAAATAATTTCTATTTTAGTATTCAGATTTATATTTCCATCTTAGTTTATCTTTCACACAGGTATTATGTTCACATTTATTTATTGCTCATAGTAGGTACTAGCTCATGGGTTAGCTTGTGGTAACTTGTGACCTTAAGCCCCATTATTGCTACTAGGGGTAGCCTCAGATCGTGACAAAACTTATTATCAGAGCCCAAAGTTTTAAAGTGTCCTAGGATATCTTAAAGCTGTGTTGAGTTGAGTCTTATGCATGGGTGTTAAGTGTGCCACACTTATGGACAAGAGGTTACAAAATATTTTGGGAAAAGTTTCCCTTCTTTTAGTATTCATGTCTTGTAAAAGGGCATGAGCTCTTTTTAAACTTTATTTCTAACTCATCCTTTATTCTATTTAAAGATAATGCCTCCTAAAGAAATAACGGTAAAAGGAATGGGAATTAGCCTGCACCACCACCTATTCAGGAATGTCCCCTGAATGAACATATCTCTCATGCTAAGTTCAGAGCTGATTTTACTACCTAATCTCATTTAGTAGCTACTCAAAATAATCAGTGAGCTACTTTCCCAGCTAATCCAGTGGCAAGTACAACTATAGCTAAGGTTTAGGATTTTACCAGAATGAATCCCCTTTAAATTTTAGGATCCAAGTCTGAGGAGGATCTACAGGAGTTTCTTGATTTCGTTCAGAAAGTGATAGATGTTATGGGGGTCATATTGAGTAAGAGTGAAAAGTTGGATACATATCAGTTGTAGGATATAGCTCACACTTGGTTTAAGCAGTCGAAGGAGGATAGGGGTGATAAGGCAAGGCCTATAAAGTAGGAGGAGTTTCCCATGACTTTTCAAGAAAGGTTTTTCTTGTTAGAGTTGAGGGAAGCTAAGTGTAGGAGTTCATCAATTTGAAGCAAGGTAATATGAGTTTGAAGGAATACTTGCATAAGTTCACTCAGTTAGTGAGGTATGCTCCTTTGATGTGGCTGACAATAGGTATAGAATGAGTAAGTTTGTTTCTAGTGTATCTGATAATGTGGTCAAGGAGTGTAGGACCTTAATGTTGATTAAGGAGATAGATTTATCTAGACTTATGGCTCATGCTCAACAAATTGAGGAAGAGAAGCTTAAGGAGAAAGAAAAAGAGAATAAGAGGGCCAGGATAGGTAGTTTAAACTTTTCTCAGCCGAGGTTAGATTATGGTAATCGTTCTTAGTTTTGTTAGAAATTCTCACCTCCAACTTTATCTTCAACTAGTGTGCCAGTGCCAAAGTTTAGGAATGACAGTCAGGATTGAGCACCTGGCTCCAACTCCTAGGGTAACATGAATAGTGGTTAAACCAATCTGCTTTGTAGAAAATATGGCAAAAATTATCAGGGTATGTGTAAGGATGGTAGAGATGTGTGTTTTGGGTGTAGAAATCCAGGACATAGGGTTAGAAAGTGTCTAGTGGTTGCTCAGAGAGGAAAGGATTTGCACCAATAGGGCAAGTCCAATCTGTCTTTATCTCCAGCAGGTCGCCCGACTCAGCATAATACCACTTCCAGTGCCACCTGTGATCAATGCCAGAATAGATTGTCTGCACTCCAGTCCCGATAGGATTAAAAAAGTTCTCCTAACGTAGTTACAGGTACGGTATAGGTCTTTCATCTTCATGTTTATGCTTTATTAGACCCCAAAGCTTTACTTTATTTTGTGACTTCTTATATAGCCATCAACTTTGGCGTTAGTCCTGAAACATTAGTAGAACCCTTTTCAGTGCCTACTTTACTAGGTGTCTCTATTGTAACTAGATAGGTATACAAGAACTGTTCGATCACAGTATCCCATAAAGTCATCTTAGTTGACCTCGTGGGGTTAGACATGATCAATTTTGATGTCATTCTCGGTATGGATTGGCTTTACTCATATTATGCCTCAGTCAACAACAAAAATAGAGTCATTTAGTTTTAGTTTCCTAATGAACCAGTTATTAAATAAAAGAGGTAGTACTTTAGTGCTTAGGGGTTAGATTATTTCATATATTACAGTCATATAGATGATATCTAAGGGATGTGTTTACCATCTTGTTTGATTTAAGGACTCTAGTTCTAAGACCCTTAGTCTTGAGTCAATTTTAGTAGTATGGAAATTTCCAAATGTGTTCCATGAAGACCTTCTCGGAGTTCCTCCCAAAAGGGAAATTGATTTCGAAATAGATCTTCTTCCAAATACCCAACCTATCTCTATTCCACCCTACAGAATGTCTCCAACTGAGCTTAAGGAGTTGAAAAAATAGTTGAAAGATCTCTTAGATAAGGGATTTATCAGGCCTAGTGTTTCCTCATTAGGTACTCCAGTATTGTTCATGCGTAATAAAGATGATTATCTCATAATTTGTAGCGATTACTGTCAGTTGAACAAAGTTACAATCACGAATAAGTATCCACTCTATAGAATTGATGAATTTTTTGATCAACTTCAGAGTGCTAGTTATTTCTCTAAGATAGACCTCAAATCTGTCTATCATCAACTTAGAGTCAGAGAATGTGACATTTTGAAGACAACTTTCAAAATTTGGTATGGTCACTTTGAATTTCTAGTTATGTCTTTTGGACTAACGAATTCCCCTACAACTTTCATAAACTTAATGAATAGGGTGTTTAGGCAGTACTTAGATATATTCATCATAGTCCATCTGAGAATTATGTTTCAGACCCTTAGAGCTCATTAGTTGTTCACCAAATTTAGTAAGTTTGAGTTTTGGCTAAGATTAGTATCTTTTCTTATCCATATCATATTTGGTGATGGCATTAGAGTTGACCCTCAAAAGATTAAAGTAGCGAGCAATTGGATCATACCTATCTCTCCATCAAATATAAAGCATTTCATAGGTTTGGATGGCTATTACAGATTGTTTCTTGAATGGTTTTCTTATTTTGCATCTTTATATCTCAACAGACACAAAAGAAAGTCAAGTTTCAGTGGTCATATTCTTACATGAAGAGTTTTTATTTGTTGAAAAGCTGACTCACTTCTGCTCCAGTATTGACTTTTTCAGATGGTTCACATAGATTTATGGTTTACCGTGATACTTCTAGAGTTGGTCTTGATTGTGTATTGATATAGAGAGGTAAGGTCATAGCCTCTTCCTCTAGACATCTTAAGCACTATGAAAAGAATTATCCTGCCTATGATCTTGAGTTGGCAGCTATTGTGTTTGCCTTAAAGATATGGAGATATTACCTTTATGGAGTTCATGTGGATGTATTCACTGACCAAAAGTGTTTGTAGTACATTTTCCCACAGAAAGATTTGAATCTTTGTCTGAGAAGTTGGCTTGAATTGTTGAAAGATTATTATATAAGTGTGTTGTATCATTTGGGAAGGCCAATTTAGTGGCAGATGCCTTTAGAAAGTTGTCTATGGGTAGTGTTGCTAATGTTGAGGAGGATAAGAAGAAGTTAGTTAGTGAGGTTAATCAGATTGCTAGATTAGGTGTCTGGTTGGTTGATTTAGTAGAGGGTAGTGTATGAGTTTAGAATAGTTAAAAATCTTCCTTGGTTCTTGAAGTAAAAGAAAAGCAAGACAGAGATCCTAGTTTGGTTGAGTTAAATGAGGTAGTTAGAAATCAAATGGTGGAGGTTTTCTCCCAAGGGGAGACAGTGTACTTCATTGTCAGGGTAGATTATGTGCCGTAGGTCCCTCCGTAGGTGGCAGGGTCAAGTTTTTTTTCTTTTGATTCTCTATTTATCAGCTTTTCCGACACATTCTCAGGCACCTACGCCTAGTAGGTAGTACATACGGGCCATAGGTTCCTACGTAGGTGGTCCAAAACTTTAAATTTCACTTCTTTTCTCCAAATTAGCTCCAAAACTTAATTTTCTACAAAACACAATACAAAACACATCTTATCAGATAAAAAGACCTAAGTAACTTGTATATTTTTATTATTTTAAGAATCAAAAGTGCTATGAAAACATAATACATCAGTCAGTATTCCCCTTCTTTAAATTGGAATACTACAGATTTCTCACATGAAAAGGGTAGTCAATATTTTAGAGATCTTTCCCCCTAACTTATGTTATGCATGCAAATGTCAAGACTACAAGGCAAAATATGATGGAGTGATTAATGCTATTAATGCATTAAGTGCTGTTGTAATGGAATTGACATCTAACAGGGGAGTTGTTTCATCAAAGAGAATTTAAGATCCATACACCCCATTAGAAGTTAAGGCTAGCAGGAGAATAAAGCAATTTTCAAGGCATTATCAAGCATCAAAAAAGGAAAATTGCAACTCCTCTATCTTACACTATTAAGAAATGTATAATAAGTACAGGAGAGTAGCATGAGCTGAAAAAGGTAAATATTTATTATCTATCCTAACAAACAAACGTACTACATATCTATTTTAACAAATGGCACTTTTGTAGAAAGTTATCAAACAAATATAGACATCTATTGCATTAAATGACTTACTTATTGTATGAAATATATTATCTGTTGCAATAATGTCTCATTTGTTGGAGGAAATCAAATAGGTCTTCCTACAAGTTTAATTTGTACCAACAGATGACCTATCAATTGCAATAGATGAGTCATCTATTGGGACAATTAAATCAACACTTCCTACTATTTTAATTTGTTCCAATAGATTAGTCATCTATTGCCACAAATGGGTCATCTGTTGGAAATTACCATATAAATATTCCTTCTATTTAAATATGTTTCAACAGGTGACCATCTATTCCAATAGGTGACCCATCTGTTACAGTAGATAGGTCATCTATTGGGATAAATTAAAATAGTAGGAATACCTATTTGATCTTCTCCAAATAGATTACCATAGATTTAAAGGGTGTTATGAGGTTTGATTGCTGCATTTATGTTCTGAGGGTTGATAAATTGATTCAATCGATCTTGCATGAGGCTTAGAGCTCTAGGTATTCTATTTGCCTAGGTACAAATAAGATCTATAAAGATTTAAGGCAGCATTATTGGTGGAGTGTCATGGAGAGAGATGTGTAAGAAAATTTTAGCTCATTACATATGCTGTTAGCAAGTAAAGGCCAAGCATCAGAGATCTAGTTGATTGATTTTAGAGGTTTCCCATTCTCGAGTGGAAGTGGGAGCGGATTGTCATAGACTTTGTTAGTGGTTTGGATCATACCTCTTATAGTTCTAATGGCATTTGGATCATTATAGATTGGTTGATTAAGTTGACAAATTTTATTCCTATTCAGATGCCCTTCAATACCGAGAGGTTAGCTGCATCTATGGTCATAAGATAGTCCATTTCCATAGTGTGCCCATATCTATCATTTCAAATCAGGGTTTTGTGTTCACTTTTAGCTCTTGGAGAGGTTTTATGGAGGAGTTGGGTACTGAGGTAGATCTTAGTATATCTTTGCATCCTCAAACCAACGGGCAGTTGGAGTAGACTATTCAAGTTCTTAAGGATATACTCCGAGCTTGTGTTATTGATTTTGGATATCAGTGGGAACAATACTTCAACTTTGAAAAGTTTAAGTGTAGTAATAGTTACCATTCAAGTATTGATATGGTTCCTTTTTAGGCTTTATATGGTAGGAGATATCGTTCCCTATTGGATGGTTTGAGACTTCTGAGATTAGACCCTATGGTACTGTCTTACTTCAGGAGTCGTTAGATAGAGTTAGGGTGATACACTAAAGGTGAGGACATCTTAGAGTAGGTAGAAGGTATATGCAAATCTTAGACTTTATGATTTTATATTTGGAGTTGGTGATTGGGTATTCCTCTACGTATCACCTATGAAGGGTGTGATCCGATTCATAAGGAAAGGCAAGCTCAGCCCTAGTTATATTGGACCCTTCGATATTCTTTGCACATTTGGTGATGTAACATTGAGTTAGCCTTACCCCTAAAGTTTGCTGTTGTCCATATGATTTTTCATGTCTCTATGTTATGATAATACATTCTTGAGTTCTCATTTTCTTAGATGGGACTTAGTCTAGTTTGATAAGTGGTTTACTTTTGTAGAGGAGCTTATGCTCATTTTGGAAAGTGATGTCATACGGTTGTGTACTAGGTGATTCCTGTAGTTAATATTCAGTGGAGGCACCGCCAGTAGGGGTACTTAGGAGATCAAGAGCAAGATATACACCCAGTATCCTCACCTGCTTGAGGTTTCATATATATCTAAATCCTTTGCTTTTGCATACGAAAGTTTTTTTAATAATGGATATTATAATGATCCTCCAGGTCATTTTCTATATTTTTGCTCATTTTCCCTATTTAGAGCATTCCAATAGCTGGCCCAAGTTATTTATAACTTGCTAGAACTAAAAGTTTGGTTATCGGCAGTCTGTTAAGTTTTTAGAGCCAATTCCCTATTTTGGAGCCTTCACTGGTTTAAATTTGCTATTAGGCAAAATCTTCAATCAAACAAATTTGTATACTAATTTTGACTATTCCAACAACTCTAGAACATTAATTTTAGGCAAGGAGGACCCTTGGTCTGGATCTCGAGGCTCCCAGGAAAATTTTGAGCTATTGGTCGGAAGTAAAGAAAATGAAAAGTAGCTGTGGATCCTACTTTTTGCTGAAATAACCTCGAATGGAAATTTTAACAATGCTGCTCACTTTGGAATGTCGATTTTGATACGGTCATAGCTTATTTACATATACAATATTCCAGATGAATCATTAGAGGTTGGACAAAACTCGAATAAAACTTAATATTTCAACTGATGTATCCTCTTAAGCGGCCATTTGGGTTGCTTAAATGGAGGTCTACTAAATTTCCCAAATGACTGCTTAAGCTATCAGTATGTCCTAGATAAATGTTGCTAAAAAGAAACCCCTATCGCTAAAGTGGCAAGGGACTGCTTAAGCGATAATTATGCATTTAGCCAGAGTCGCTAAAGCGACACTAGGTCGCTTAAGCGGTGACCACTTAAGTGGACAAATGTCTGCTATAGCGGCACCTGTGGACTTAGGAAGTGTATAAATACCCCACACAGTGCATTTTTCTTCCATTCTTTATCCATCCCCAAGATATTGGAACCCTAAAAAGTGGGAAAGATTTAGAAAAACATTTTTAGGCAATTTTGGAGCTTGGGTGATAATATTTCCGTGTTTATTCTTTGATTTTGGGTTAAGCTAATCTGAGGTGGATTTATGCAACTCAGTGTTGCTATTCGGGCTTATTTAGCCTTGTTTTGATGAGTTTTGTGGGATTAATGTGTTTTTAATGATATAATTGAGAATCTAAGTGTTAAAATACTTGATTACAATGTTTAAGGTGTGTTTCAAAAAAGTTATGAATCAATTTGCTCACTTAGATTTTAGATGAGAAAACTAGTGTTACTAGCTTGAGCTATGTATTATTCTAGTTGATATTGATGGATTCTAGTGTGCATAATGAGTTCTGAAGGGTATGAATGTGTAATTATGTGTGGATTAACCTTTTTGTAGTGTTTAAGGTTCAATTGAAACAATCCAAAAGTTAAAACTAGGTTAAAGATCAAAAGGACAAAACTAGTATTCTTGGCTTAAGTTTCTAGTTAACCATCTTGGATTTTTTGTTGTTTTGAGCTCTAATTCGTGGTTTTTAATCATATAGGATGCTTTTTGAGTTTATAATGGTGATATATGGATGATACAAAATATGTAAATCAAGTTAAAATAACACCACAAAGCTTGGAATGGATGGACAAAAGCACGGGACGAGACTTGACATAAAATGGACATTTTGGAGTCATTGGCGTGCTACGGACCTTATCCACTTTGTTAGGGTCTATTACACACCATTGAGTCATACTAGACAACCAATTATAGTTTACCATAGCTATATTAGCATACCACATACCCGTGAAGAGGTCCGTGGCACGGACCTAAGTTCAAACCAGCAGCTTTGGCCCTCTTATAAATAGCACACTTAAACATTACGCTACACACTTTGAACGACTTTGAAATATTGAGGCACGGACCTAAGTTCAAACCAGAAGCTTTGGCCCTCTTATAAATAGCACACTTAAACATTACGCTACACACTTTGGACGACTTTGAAATATTGAGAGAGGAAGTTGAACAATTCAATTAGGTTTCTTATTCCATTAGTTTTTTTTTTTATGTATTTTAACAAATATTCAATCATTTCAATTACGATTATGTCTATAAGCATCTAAATCCCCTTTTCCAAGGTTAAGGCCAAGAACATGATTACTCTTTTTATCAATTGACTTGGTTTTGATTATTTATCAATACTGGTTGTTTATTTATGCTTTTTATCAATATTATACGTATTATCTATGAAACATATTGGGTTTTGAACCTTAGAAATTTCCTAAAAATCCATTCTCTGGACCCAATACGACTTATGGGTACGATCCATATGTTGGGGTAAGAATGGAATGGTCCTATCGTATACTGTCCAGTGTTAGTTGGTGGGATGGTTTTGATCACTATAATGGGTATGACTTAGAGGTGTAATTTGTACGAGATTGTTATGAGTCGTATCAAGGGATTGTATGGTGGACTGTGTTTGATCCTCCTAGTATTTCATTCTACCATGGATACGAGTTATGGGTACAGATCGTATACTGTGGTTACGGCTTAGTTGGATGAGGAATATACTGGACAATATTTGACCCAAGGGTTGAGTCTTAGGTACGAGTGGTAGATACCAATCATATAGGTGGGTATGACTTATATGGGTCAGTCGTATCCCTATGATGGGTTTTTAAGGGATTTAACTGGGGGTATTCTAGAAATTTCCCTACTTACCCTAATTATGACCCACTACTTCTAATACACTTAAGAGGTTATTTACCCTATTATTATATTCATTAACACTAAGAAACTATTTCAAAACATTCAATAATTCCCTCAAGAGCTTTTAGGGCAAGAAAGCTAGGGTTTCAACTAAGGGATTGCTTTGAGGCTTGCTTTGGTGATTTCTTTTCATCAATTCTTTAGTATAAGGCATGTTTCTCTCCCCTTATTTTAATTTCAACTATAGGCATGGTTTATATGATTGATTTCACGGTTTTTACTATTTCATGATTGTAGTTTTTCAACTATTATTTGGGAGTTTTGATATTGAATGCTTGGTTATGGTTTCCTATGGTTTTAATTATGCTTTTATATGCATTAATGGTGGTTTTGGAAAATTATATTACATGATAATGGTTTAATAGTCTTTGGAATTGATTTTGGTTATATTATGCCCCCAAGGTGTTTGATAAAATGCTTATATAGATATGTATATTGCATTGACTTCTTTTAATGAATCTTTTGCATGTTTTAAACTGGACAAATGATCTATACATGGTTTAACTGGTTTGACAAGGCTAAAGGCAAAACGGTTATGCTTGTGGAGGACATGTAAGTCTCCCAAGTGTATTTAATATGGTATATAAAAAGGGCACCTAAGGATTTTTTAACCCAAATGGTTTGGGTATGGATATTACTTGTAGGTAAGGGGTGGTATGACAATACAACCAATTTTGGCCTTAGTTAATAAATGGTAAATGGAATTTTTGGACATGGTTTTAATTAGGCATTAATGGCGGGATGTGTAGCTAAGCCGTGGAAGGTGGCGGTCCCGGGGAGACCAAATTGAAAACTCACATTTGCTAATAGGAGGGGTCTTGATGACCATGTGCGAGTATCACATTTTATATTAGAGGGATGTACTATTCATCCCATGGGATATTTCCCGATCATGCGGCTACACATACTGGGACCTTTCAGAAGGGGAAATAAACCCATATCGCCCGTCGGTGGTTAGGAAGACAATGCTACATAACCCAGGTAAAGGTTTTAAGTGCATGCTAAACTCGGTCCCTTTTCCCAATACTTATATATATGCATGGTTGTATGCATTATGAATGGTTTTACTTGGTTTTATAACTGGCATTATTTTATCCTTACCCTGAATTTCATGCTAGTGGTCATTCTCTAACCCCGTATACTGGCGGCTACATACCCACACTATGCAGGAATCGACCATTATACTCCTCCTATTTAGCATGTATATTCGTTTCAGCATTTGGACTGAAGTGGTGAGCTTCCATCCTTTCAAAAGGCATCATTTCATGTTAAGGATTTATTTGGACATTTTTTTTATTTTGGATATTGGTTTTGGCCATGGTTGGGGGCACGTCCTAATCGGATTTGCTTACTCTTTTTAATAGAGGCTTTGTGGTACTTCTAGGGGTTGGTATAAGCGGGATCGGTAGAGGTGTCATCCTTAGCATTGGTATTGATATTGAGGATGTCATCATCGGACATAATTTCTTACTGTTCCATCAGATTACATTTTGGGATTGATTTTCATATTATGTTTTGGTATTCACTTTGGATTATGGTCTATCGTTTGGTTTGATACAGTTAGTCGATTGGTGAGGTACGACTTGACTCAGTTGGGTCGGTCACGGTTATGACCCTATCCCAGAGTCTTAATGAGAAAAATAACACTATCTTGTTATATGTTAAAAATTCAGCCCATCTAAGGCGGGATATAGGTGGTTAGGTTTGGTAACAGGGGGCGGTCTCCAGTCTTAGTTGGACTTGGAATGCTCATTGCAACAAAGCCTAGGGTTAGTTCATGTCAAACTACCCTTAGAATACATCCATAGTTACCTTGTGAGCCTGAAATGAGGAATAAGAGGATAGTACGTGGGGATAAATAAAATAGGATTATAATCTTCTACAAAAAGAAGTTATAATTTTCATTTTGGATAGAAATATACATACGTGGCCTATTTGGTTCACTTACGGAATAAAATATGAATGCATTTAACTTAGCTCTTACATCCCTACTCAATGATATAGTTGTGGGTCTAAGTTAGATAGTTGACTAAAGGCTCACAAGACCATAGTCATAATATCAACCCCGTGAATCAACAACCAAGATAAGTAACATAAACAACGAAGTTCAAGAGCATATTATGATTGTTTCAGAGAGTTAACCCTGGGTTTGTCCCCATTGATTGTCGAAGAACTTTAATTTTCATCTTTTTTTTAGTGTACGTTTAGTTATAACTCTCAAACACTTTTGGACACTTTTACCAATTTAATCTTAATAGTGAACTAAAATTGGATAGTTTCCAACACAAGTCTCTAGGGGATCGATACTTGGCTTTTAAAAGTCCAACTTACTACTTGATGAGACCACATATACTTGCATCTGTGTATGACGCAATAAGTTTTTGGTGCGGTTACCGAGGACTTGTAATTTGGCAACTACTTTTGTTTTAGTTTTACCTTTTAGATTTATTTGGTGCTTTTCACTTGGTTTTGGTTTTAAATTTGTAGGTACAGGTTAACAGACTAGTATGTTTGCAAGGTATAGGGAGTTGGTTAAACCCAACACTAATCTTGAGTAATGCTTACACCAAAGAAAGAGAGAAGAAGTCCTTCTCTACCGCATCCCACAAATCAATGAAGAATAAGATATTCTTTCTCCCATGGCTGAGGATCCACTAATCCGCAAAACATATCGCAAAGTGGCAATCCCACTTACAACTAATTTAAACTTTGCCATTTAAAAATTGACTACTAGAGGTAGATTTGAACTAAAATAGAATATAGTGAAACTCTTAACTAGTAGCGGACAATTTATCAAGCTTTCATAGGAAGATCCACAAGTCTACTTGCAGAAGTTTTTAGAGATCAGTTATACATTCATCCCTACAGATGTGTTAATTGACTATATGAGGCTGACACTTTTTCCTTTTCATTATTGGGGAAGTGAAGAAGTGGTTGAACATTGAGCCAACAAGTTTAATCATAACTTAGGATGACTTAGCCCAGAATTTACTCATCCACTTCTTTCTATCTGAAAAGATTGCGAGACTTCACAGTGAGATTGTGAACTTTAAAAAAGGCCAAAATAAAACCTGTATCATGCTTGGGTGAGGTTCAAAGCTCCTTTTTAAGACTTTTCACATCATCAGTAGTCCAATAAGGTACTAGCTCACACCTTTGTTGAGCTACTTGACCATAATACAAAAATTTTACTAGCTTTAGCTACATGTGGTCAAGCATTAGAAAAGACATATGATGATCTCTATATTTTGTTAAATCGAATTGCATAAGAAAATATGGATTGGCACGGTGATACCTCAAGAAGCTCAATAAAAAAGGTTGTAGGAATGATTGAATCTAACAATATTTCTGTCTTAGCTGCCTAACTATTAGCTCTGCATAATGAAATAATGACATAATTTAGCAAGTTAGGTATGCATCAGTCTCAGGATTATGTGAATATTATGCATCAGACTCTGACATGGTGTGAGGTTTGTGGTAATAGAGGCCACTCTGTAGATATGTGTGGCGTAAATCCTGAGTCAGTTAATTTTGTGGGCAATGCTTATAGACCAAATTATGGTAATGCCTACAACTAAAAGTGGCAGACTCAGGCACCAAATTATTCATGGAACAATAATTAGCAATATCAGCAACAGTAAAACACATAGTCCAGTAACATAGATAAAATAGTCTAGTAACATAGAGGAAATATTAAAGAAGATCATGGCCACCCAAGAATAGATGGCTACTGAACTCAAAAATCAGCAAGTACTTAAGAAGAAGTTGGAGAATTATTTGGGGAAATTACAACAGCACAAAATACCAGGCCTTAAGGTAGTTTTCCAAGTGATAATGATCATCCTAAAAAAGTAATGGCAATCATATTGAGGGTGGTAAAGATTTAATTAACAAAACTCCAAAGGAAAATAAGGAGGTAGATATAGAATTGATGCCTCGACCGATTGTAGACAAAGTTGTTGATTATTTGGGGAAGTCTTAGTACCCAAAAATAAAGGTTGTTGAGAAGAAGAGTCCACTACCATAATTTCCACAGACGCTGTGAAAAGAAAAGGAGGATGCATGTATCAAGAAGTTCTTTGACACATTTAGAGAGCTTCACATTAACCTTTCTCTTTCGGATGTTTTGAAGGGAATGCCTTAAAGGATGTGGTAACTAATAAAATTAAGCTGCAAGATATTAAGATAGTAGCACTCACTAAGGAGTGTAACTCTATGGTAATGCAAAAGATGCCTTAAAAACTTAAGGGCCTTGGGAGGTTCACCCTCCTTATTAAGATTAGTAGCAGTGATGTAGTCCATGCACTGAGTGATTTGGGGGTAAGTATTATGCCCCTATCAATATTCAACACGTTGAGTTTGGGTAAGCTGATACCGTGCTCTGTTCTACTCTACATAGATGACCAGACTATAATCTTTCCTGAAGAAATCATCGAGGATGTTCTCATAAAGATTGGTAAGTTTATTATACCTACTGACTTTATTGTTTTAGACAATGAGGTAAATAACAAGGTGTCGATTATCTTAGGATATCCATTCTTAGCGGCAAGAAGAGGATTGATAGTAATGAGGTTTGATGGTGAAGAGGTAGTTTTCAAGGTTTACAAACCACTCAATACACTATCCCATTATAACAATATATACATGATTACAATAATGCTAATAGATAAGTGTAAGGTGGTGGAGCCCAATCCATCAAAGACCTTGTAGACTTTGTCATCGAGCTATCCAAGCCACTAATAACTAAGCTCAAAAGGAGGTTGATTGGTGAGCTTGAAAAGTCTATTATTGAGAAAGCTATTGTCCTTGAGAGTTCACACTCAAAAGGTTATAAATGAATAAGAAGATGACCTCCAAATAGGAGGAAGTGATAAATGAAACTGGTTAAGTGTGAGGTTGGGTCATGCTGCGACACTAAATTAGGCGCTGCGTAGGAGGCAACCCAAGTTAAGGTAAGTGTTTATTATTAAAATTTTAAGATTTTACTTCACATAGTTTTTGTTTTTGATTGAGTAATAGGTTGATGTGAATTCTGAGTATCGAAAACCTAAGCTAAGAAGAATGTCAAAGACTAAGTGTGGGGTCCCCAGACCTTCTTAATGATAAAAGATGCTACTAGCTAGGCCTAGAGGCCTCAGAGAGTATTTGTATCTCTACTTTTAATCATACTTTGGGGACAAAGTATATTTTTAAGGTTGGGGTAGGTAAATTCCCATTGTTTTGGGTGAAGTGATATGGTAGTTCTTGAGTCTTAGTTGTTTTTTATAGTTTTGGATAAATTTGAAAAAACTACAAAACAATTTTCTCTATTTAGCTTTTAGTTTTTGGGTCAATCTAGTAGGTGCACACTTCACCCATGCCTTGGTTGCTTTTTTTAGTTCTTTTCCATAGGGGCTCCCCCTAAACCAGTATCCTTTTTTTATGAGTAAATTTTGAATTTCTTTTTTTGTAGGATAAAAAAGATGTTCTTGTTGGTGCTATATGTGATTACATGATGTTAGTGGTTTTAAATGAAAAAAAGCATGTTGGTTATGTGAATTATTACTTTTGAGATTCCTAGGCTTTAGTTTATAACTCTTGATCTTGTTGTCTTAATGTTGAATTCATGTTACAGTTGGTTAAGAGTCTATAATGATCCTACTAGAGTTGAGCATATGCCATGTGTGTGTGATGTTTTAGTGTATTCATTGTTTCATTTGATTTCTAGACCTTGCCTTGTGCATGTGTAAAGCAAAATAAAGAGTATGGCTTTTAGAAATGATATAGGTATTTCTTTGATAGCCATGTTTCATACCCCTTTTGACCTACTATTATGCATAATACTAGTTAGACCCATTGAGACTTTAGCTTATTTTATTTGATAGCCTATATATAGCCTGTGTACCCTTCTTTGATTGAACTTAATTTGATCCAAAGCTCCTAAGCTCTTTAGTTTGAAATTAGTTTGGTTAAGGAGTTGGAAATAGAGGAAGGAGAAAGGTTAAATTAAAGACCCAAAGTAATAGTTATTGATTTGTAAAATTGATGTGTTGTGGTTAGGAGTGAAATAAATTTCTGCTAAAATTATATCATGGAATTAATAGACAATACTCCCTTCCATATTATATGTGAGTGAGCTTAATAAGATGTGGCAAAACAAAAGATGTGGGTAGATAGAAGTGGTGGAAATTGGTTGTTAGACGTGAATTGAATAAAAAGTTGTATGTATTAAAACCCTTATGGAAGATAGTCACTATTCTTGACCAAAATATTTCCTATGAATCCCTTAGCTTATATTACAACCATTAAAGACCTATTTGATCCTAACCTTCATCATTCTGATATTAGTAGAGTACTACACTAAGGGAAAGCCTATGGTTCATCTTGTGTAACTTTTGAATTCTTTATGAGAGTGAGCGTAATTTGATTCTTATAACTATTCTATGATAAATTGCATCTATGTGAGTAAGTATAGGTAATTGTAATGACCTTTTAGGTTATTTTCCATATTTATGCTTATCTTTACCTTTTAAGCTTCTCCATAGCTGCCCTAAGACATTTATGACTTGATGGGATCAACGGTTCGATTACCGGGCAATTCGTTTGGTTTTTAGAGCCAATTCCCCATTTTGAAGTAATCGCTAGTTTCAAATGGCCACCAGGTAAAAACTTCAGTGAAATGATCTCGGATGTAAATTCTGATTACGTTAGTAGATCTGGAATATCAATTTTAGTCTAGATGACCTTTAGTTTGGGTCCCAATGCACCCGATCTCATTTTGACCTATTGGTTAGAAAGTTGAAAATTAGAAAGAATGGGTGTGGAACCCACATTTGATCGAAATAACCTCGAATTAAAAATACTTCTTCTCCATGGCATTTAAAACATCAATTTTAGGCTAGGGAGACCTTTGGTTTAGGTTCCAAGGCACTCAAACTTATTTTGGGCTATTGGACAAATTTAATGAAAAATGATAAAACTATAGGTATGGGCCCCACTTTTTTCCTAAACAATATCGATGAGCATTTTGATGATTCCAATGGATTTGAAATTTTGTTTACACTCAAAATTCATTATTGTATCATGCTATTTGGATTCCAGATGAGTTTCAAGGGTCAAACACTTAATTTTGAGTTTACTATCATCTGGTGCAACCATGATAGTGACCAAGAGTCTGTTATTGCAAGTAGCATGATCGCAACTTATAGGACCCCAATTGCAATATCTGAGTACTTGTAAGGGCTATATAAAATCACCAAGACATATTTAGGGCATTTTCCCTTCACCATTTAGACCGATAAACCCTAAAATGAGTGTAATAACTCAAAATTGGTCATGGGGGGGAGGTGACTTGGGAGCTTACTTAACATTTTGTATCACGATTATCTTCAAGATTAAGGTACGAATTTCTTGAATTCATGCTTGAATTTCTTAGTTTGGACCCAAAACCCTATTTAGCTTAGGGCTTGATTTTAGCCCAAAGTATGCTTAGTTTTCACCCATTCTTTAAGGGTTATGATTCCTTATTCATGTGTGAACATTGAGTTGGTCTCAGAAACTCATTTTTTATATGTGGGACCCATTTTGTGATTTTGGTGTCATTCTTAGACATGAAGCACAATAATGACATATGAGTATCATTAGACTCGTATTGATGAGTAGATTATGGTTTTGATAGTGTGATAGCATTTAAGGATTGTAAAGTGAAGACGAGCATGTGGTGCATGAAGTGAATTTTTACGATTTGGACTTGAGGTAGGCTTCTGTCCACTTTTCTTCATAGATGATATGTGATATATATTGCGTGTGAATATGGAAGTTAGGCTTGATTATGAGTAGGATAACTTGGCCTTGAGTATTGATATTTGGGAATTAGATGAGCCTTTTGGATCCGTAAGATAGCATGTTTATAATCCTTTTGTATCCCATTGCCTTTCCTCTTTAGTTTAGGTTAGTTATAACATGGATATGATATAATGCTATGTTTAGACTATGGTCTTAGCTTTTGAAGCATGATTTGTATATTTAGCCTTATTGAGCTAGTGTAACAGTCTTGAAATCATAAGTTGGGTAGAGTTGACTTTAGTATCCTTGTTTCTAGTTGAAGTTGCAATCTTAGGCTTAAATATGGCTTACTTGACATCTATATACCTTAGCCAAGTTTGGGGTATATTGTGCCTAGTTATGGGAATTATGGATTAGAAATACGATCATTCGGCCCACTTAGGCCTAAGCTTGTGTTAAGTCTTATGGACTTAGTGTGGATGTTAGACATAGATGATGCTTGTAAACCATAGAATAAGGTTACTTCGTAACTTGGTAACTTGTATTGATGTTCTCGAATTATGGTTTTTGAGTTATAGTTATGATATTCCTTGTGGAAGTGATAGTGGGCATTTAGATATGATATTCCTCCTAGATACGTTATGTGGCCTATAGAGATGCTATTTTCTCTTAGACTTGATGATTGACCTATAGATATGCTATTTCCTATTAGACTTGATGATTGGCCTATAGAGTTACTATTTTCTTTAGTCATGATTGTTGGATCTATAGAGACGATATTCCTCTTGGATATGTAAATTGGCCTAGAGAAGTGATATTACTCGCAGTCATGAAGTATGACCTATTGATATATGATATCCTATAAATGATTACATGTCTATATATATATATATTATGCCTCCTAGATGTAAGATGCCACTTGTGTGAGAGATGATTACATGGCTATTATATTATGCCTCGAAGATGTAAGATGCCTCTTGTGTGAGAGATGATTACAAGCTTATTGATATTATGCCTCCTATATGTGAGATGATTAGAGGTATGCTATGACTTATAAATATGATTATTGATATGAGTCCAGATATATGTATGGGCCTAAGCCCATAATTATGATTTTGTGATTATTTTGGATAAATTAATTAGCTAAGGGTCGTGTTATGATATTGATTCAATAGCCGAGAAGTGTTTATCATAACAAATGATGTGATTATAGTTTATGAATAAGAATATGTATATGTTTGTAAACACATCTCTCCAGTATAGGATGAAGGAAGATGTGGTATGATGCTTACTATTCCACTTAATTGAATACTGATGATGGCATGCATATATTTGGTACATTCATGATTATTATATCAGTAATTTATGTGATTCTAGTTGAAATACGATCTTATGGCTTCTCTTCTTGTTACACAGTTAAGCTATGTGGTAACTAGTTGTCTATTAGGGAACTATAGCACTTGATGGCATAGACTCTAATGTATTAGTTAATGAACCTTGCTTTGTTGATATATGGTAAATAGAGATGATTGATACATGGCTAATAATGATGTTGAATAGTTGATAAATGATGATTAGTTGGAAAATGATCGTTTGTTAATGAAGGATGTTAGTTAATAAAGAATGGTTAGATGATAAAAGGCAAATTGTTGACTATTAATGATTAACAGATATAGTATGATTACTTGATAATAATGAATGGTAGATAAATGGCGGTTTTGGTCTAGTGATGAACCTTCACTAGATGTTAGATATTGGCTATTTAATAAATAGTAGTTAGTTGCTATCCTGTGAGTAAGGATAATGTTTTGGCTAATAACAAGAGGTTATGTGAGGACTAGTGAACTAGTGATTCTATTATAATAAGTGTTGGTTAACTAATAATGAGTAGTTGGAAAAAATTGACTTGACAGATATTTTATGGTGATAATGTAACGCCCCAACTTTTTGAACCGGAATGCTACACGGTGCTCATGATCCCGAAGGACCACAAGCTAACCCATGACTGATATTTGTACCTTAACACTGCATAATATACTATATAAATGCATACATATACTGTAAAAATGCAAAATAGAAGTTGTAATGCCATAAGGTTCAAAACTGAATAAACAGCTGATAAAATAATGTCTGAAAATGGTATAACAATACAAAAATAAATCTAAAATCACAGTTTGACATGCTATAGTCTGGAAAGCCTCTAAACTATTTGAATAAGGAGTTGAGGGGATATGTCCCCAACTAACTCCAACTACTGAAATATACTGAAAACTGAAGTAGTAATGAAATCATCGTGTCCTTGAAATATGAGGACTTACTTCTAACTCTCACTGCTGATACTGGAATCTACTACTGATATGGAGTTCGTGCCTCTGAGCCTATGGTGTAACATAAGAGAAAGCACCACAGCGCAATGCATCAGTACGACTGAATGTACTGAGTATACAAGTGAGGTAGGCTAAACGGAAAGGGATATATGCATGAACAATGCTGACTGATATGAATGTAAGAATACGTACATACATGAAAAACTATAACTAAACTCGTGATGATACTGACTACTAAGTCTGAATACTGACATCATGACTTTACTGACATTGAGGTATAGCATAGATGAATAACTATTTTGACAGTTCAAGTTATGAAGAACTGGTCTGTTTGACTGTGTCTAACAATCCTAAAACTGAATACTAAATATATAAATCACTAATAAGTAAGAAACTGACACTGTATTACTAAATACTGAGGGACTAGTGCTATGTTACTGATACATGAATAACTGTGTATGACAGTCCTGATTATGAAGGGCTGGTCTGGTCGACTGTATCTGACAGTCTAATTATAAAGTATTGATCTGATTGACTGTATCTGGCAGTCATGAATGTGAATAATGATAATACGAGTTTTGAGAACTGGTAATAATAATAACATAAGTGACTGTATCTAACAATCATGAATATGGTGGAACTAGCTGAGTTCCGTATTGTATCTGAGTTGGCTGTATCTAACAGTCCTGATATTCTAAACAACTATCAGAGTTCTATTACTAGAACTGAGACTGAGACTAAAACTGAGACTGTGGGACGTAGTCATCTAACCGACATGCCCCAATTAAGCTAATATAGCTAAGTTGGGGTCTAATATTTGCCCCAACTGGAAGGGTGTCAATACCGTGCCACTGGTAAGGACAAGATCTGAGTGACCCTTATCTGGCAGGTAGTCAAATGAGAATAGTGGGACCCTAATCTGACAGATCAAGTCACCTCATCAAGCCTAATATTACAGGTTAAGATGTCTCAACCTACACTGGCTACGTAGTTCTGGAATATGAGGATGACTGCTAAGAGACACACCCTAATCTGAAAGGTGAGTTCCCATTCTTAGGTTCACTCGGAGCTAATTTCTACTCCCATCTGAAGAGACTGAACTGATTAACTGAGCTGAACTAATTGACTAAACTGAACTGATTAGCTTAATTGAACTGGACTGAGTTAACTGAACTGATACTAGTGGTATTGTTTAGCGGATCTAAACTATATTTACTGAGTTCCTTTGACTGAAGGATTGTACTGAGTTCTGAGGTTTGACTGAGAGTACTGGAATTACTGAGATTGCTAGGAATACTGCTGTTACTGAGATTTCTGAGATTACTAAGTACTGAGATTACTAAACTATTGAGACTGCTGAGAATTCTGAGTTTTCCTGAGTCGCATGACTGACTAAATTCTATAGATCATGGCTTGACTGAGAGTATCGTGATAACATGACAGGGAACTAGGCATACGACAATATTTTTTGGGTACAAGTACCCCAGGACTCGATGGAAAAAAACTGACACAACATGACTTTCTTGAATACATGACTGTCAATAATAATCCATAATACATGAACGAGGGATTTAATGAAGTACATAGTCATCATAATGTCTAACATGGATGGAAATGCTTGTAATCAAGTTATCAACCTCATTGTCTAATATCATGGGAATTCCAACAACATATACTTTTCATAACGATAACATGGAAACCGTTTAAACATAAGGGAATGGTAAGCATGTAATATTTAGTTCATATTATAATAATTGGGGGATAACTCATGTTGTACTTCATAATCATGATCTTGTTCTTAGCATGGAAGGCATATAGACACACTGTGAATCCATTCCCCAATCAACATGTACATTCCATTAATACATATATTGAACAACAATGACAAGTGGGCTCTTTGAACATAATAGACTAGCATGAATTTATCATATAGTTCACCCCTAAGTTATAATACATGACATCTACCATTCTAGGAATTTTATCAAACACCTTACATGCACAATCTTGAGCATAGGTGTACTTAATAAATTTAGAAATATTGAACCACCCAAATTCATAGGTTTTCAACTAACATGCTCGTACACTTCATGGAAACACATTTAGATACCATCCTGAAACACAATTAACAACTATCAACATGAAAATCATCACATAACAATATAAAGATCATAATTTATTATTTAAAACATGGTTATTGAGCTCAACGGATGAAAGGGATCTGTGGATGAACACTACACATACCTTAGTTCTTGATTTAGTGAAGATTGGCAGAGAGATTCTTGGAATTTGATGGTAGAATTTGCATGAACTTGAATCTTCCATGATAAACCCTAATGTGTTCTTGAGAGGGTTTTGATGAAAAATAGTATATTTTGGTGAAATAATGGCTTAATTTCGTGTTTATGGAATATATATAGGGGTGGGAAAATGACCCAAATACCCCTCTATATGCGCCTTTTAATTTCTGTGAAAATTTCTCGATTTGGGCCCCGAACGGGATACGGAGACATCACACTGCCACTTTTTTATGACTTGAAAACTCACCACGACATGGTGGAATCATGGAGAGACACTGGAAATGGAAAAACATCATTTTGGCTTACGGCGCAATGCTCTACTGACTGAAATGACACTGTTAAAACTTTAAATCGCCATAACTTCTTCACCGGGTGTCTGTTTTAGGTGAATTTGGTATGGAAGGAAAGATTATTCAATTATATAAAATTTGGAGTGTATATATCTACAAAAATACAACCTATAAACCAAGTTATTCTCGTTTAAAGAAGACCTATGTGAAATCACATACGAAAATTTGGTAGATTCAAAAGTTCTTAGCTTCGCTTACTCTAAGTGACTCTTATGAACATTCTTAACACATAATAAGCTTTATTATCACTAGGATACTCATCCTAATTCATTTACTCAAATATGAATCACAATATAGGAGGTTTTATGAGTAGGAACAATGGTTCATTTTCTAGCTTAGAAATATATGTGGTATTACAATATATCCCTCTTAGGAGCATTCATCATCGAATGAGACTGAATGAGAGGGGAGAAAAGATAAACTAGAGTACGTACAAGACATACACTACTAAAACCTGGGTTCATGACTAACATGACTGAAAACTGAGCTTATCATACTAAACATGCATATCTGATGCATGGGTAACTGATTTATGAATGAAGGACTGAGTGTTTTGATGAACTAAGTTTCTCAGAATGAGAATTCTTATATGATGAAAAAATTGGTAAGATAAATCGATACATATATGTTGCATGATTATATGACTGACATGATACATGGATGCATGACTGGTAGACTGATAAGCTGATCACGTATATCTGATGCGTGAATACATGATGGAATTGACTCGTGAACATGCAACTGAATATGCAATGGTAAAGGTACCAAGTTTGAACAGAAAATTGAGCATGGAACAGAATACCAAGTTTGGTACTGAAATCTGAACATGAGAATGAGTAAGCTCAAACAAGACTGTTACCTTGAACCGAAAATACTGATGAGTCTGAGATTAATTACTCAATATGCATGAGCAGGAACATAAGAACATAACTGAGTCTTGAACGTGATGCATGAACTGAACTAAGACTTTGAGTACATGGCTTACTGTTGAGTTCTGAAGTAAGAGGGTCATATCATAAGTAACACTTTCTCCAAGATAGATTCATCGAAGAAACCGACATGTTTCAATCATAAAAGTTTGGGGGCTGTAGTATATATCCCCCTTGGGACACTATGTCCCTTGAAGGATGCTGGTCTGACCTTGCTTAGATATTAAGGAAGTTGAGGCGATGCTCAAGGCACCTAGGAACGAAATCGTGACTAATTATCTGAGATCTAAAATTGAAGCATGATGCACGAATGCTTAGACATACTGACTTATTTGATTAACTAAGTAAATAGTAACTAAATGCTGGGTATGCAAGACTGAATTGTACCTAATCTGAATAGCTGGGCTGAGGCCATAAAGTATTAGACATATGAAAAGGGACTGACTAAGTAGCATGAGGTAACTGATCATAGATTTCATGAAAGCTATACTATTTTAAAAAATGCAGGACCAAGCACATTACATAATCTGGAAACATTCCATACACTGAGGTATTGAAATACCTATAACTGACTAGCTAATAACTGCATGCTATGGTAAAGCAAGTCTAAAAGTGAACTGAATTTATGAGCTGAATACTAATTTGAAGCTGATACTATAGCTTAAGACTGTAACTGGGATCCATACTAGAACTAAATGTTGGGTCCTGATAACTGAATACTGAAACTGAGGTTTATACTAATACTGAAGTGCTTAATTCTTAGATTAAACATTAATTACTGAGTGTTGAGTACTGAAACTATAACTGAGATGTCAACTGAGTTATGATAGTCGTATAATAAAGGTTGACTTAAGTCAAGGATCTGAATACTCATTCACACTCTGAACTTTCCCAATCTCTAATTACTACCTCTTGCTATCCTTTTGCTTGTATACTAAAAAGATATTCAATCCTATCTTCGTATCTACACCCTCATATAAAATATACATGCAAAAGTCTTCCCTTAACATGAAACAACTCTCTCCCATCTAAGTGATGGCTCACCACGACACTATTACATAAGGAAAGCTTACTAAAGGATTAAATCAGGAGGACCCGAAGCATGTATATATACTGACTGAGTTTGACACATGACTGAAACTTGAGAAATCGAATGCCTGTGGTATAAATTTACCAAAAAGGTCTGGATTGAGGATATACATGACATAGTCTAGACTTATCAGATTAGTGGGGGCATAGCATCAGTTATGGAAGCTGAGTATACTGAGGAGCATGATACATGTACATGAGTCAAGAGCTGCATGACCTAAGTATGGAATTTTTGAGTTTATGGAATATGATTTGTAACACTGAGTGAGCTGGAACTGAACTCCCTATGCTGGGAACTAAAAGCACAGACGATTTATTGGGAGGCGTGTGAACATAAGATGTATTCATAGAATCTGAGACATGAAGCATATATAGGCATTATGCTGACTGAACTACGAAGCTTTATGCTAAGATAAGGATGGGTGTGAATCATCTTCCTTAACTACTTTTCTGTACATACTGAGGCTACTACTGGAATCTGAGAGCCTAACTAGGTTACTTGATCTATCATCTTGCCCTTACCTTAAAGCCATCATCACAAGCCTGTGAACACTAAACTAATCTCTTAACTGAACTGTAATCTTAATCACATACTTACACTCTGATCAACATATGCTCGCCTTACTAAACATATGATCTATCTCTGTTTCCACACATACTACTAATATAACATTCACAGTTTCATGCTTAATTTCAAGTCAACATACTTAAATTTCTAACTCACACTTTTCAAGATTACTGATTCATTATAGCATAACTATCCCTATGAATACATAATCTATTCAATCTGGATATAGTATCCCAACTTGTCTACTGCTAAACTCCTGGGTTCATACTTCTAACTCTGGGTCAGATGCTATCATAGAATTTTGAGAAAGGATCTGATGGTATATCTAAATCTGGGTTCAAGAACGAGTTCTCATGATCATGAATGAGATCTATACAATTTTAGAAGATAAGGGAACTGAGGGATACTATCCGAGAAAGCCCTATTTTCAGGACTTGAGCTTCACTATTTCTGTTACCTTGGAAGTAAGGTAAAGTTGACATAAGGGGAGCATGATGTAAATCTACATGGGTTCCTTAGAGAACCTTGCTATAGCACGATCTGAGACATGAAAGAAGAGAAACTATTCCTAAAACATCTCATAGCCTCCTGCTCATAAGTGTGGTGCAAAACACACACATTTATAAGACTCTACTAGATATAGCTTTCAGACTTTCTAGGACTCTATTGAACCTTAGGCTCTGATACCAAGTTTGTAACACCCCAACTTTCTGAACCAGAATGCTACACGGTGCTCATGACCCCGAAGGACCACAAGCTATCCCATGACTTATATCTATACCTAAACACTGCATAATATATTGTATAAATATATACATATACTATAAAAATATGGAATAGAAGCTGTAAGGGCATAAGGTAAAATTGAATAAATATTTGATAAAACAATGTCTGAAAATAGTATAACAATACCAAAACAAATCTGAAATCACTGTCTGATAAGCTATAGTTTGGAAAGCCTCTAAACTGTTTGAATCAGGAGTTGATAGGACATGTCCCCAACAAACTCCAACTACTGAAATAAACTAAAACCTGAAGTAGTAATGAAATCATCGTGTCCTTGAAATATGAGGACTTACTTTTAACTTTGACCGTTGATATTGGAATCTACTACCGATCTAGAGCTCATACCTCTGAACCTATGGTATAACATAAGAGAAAGCACCATAGCGCAAATGCGTCAGTACAACTAAATATACTGAGTATAAGAGTGAGGTAGGCTAAATGAAAAGGGTTATATGCATGAACAATGCTGACTAAAATAAATGTGAGAATACATACATACATGAGAAACCATAACTGAACTCGTAATAATACTAACTACTAAGTCTGAATACTGACATCATGACTTTACTGACACTGAGGTACTGCATAGATGAATAACTATTTTGACAGTTCGAATTATAAAGAACTGTTCTGTTTAACTGTGTCTAACAGTCTTAAAACTGAATACTAAGTATATAAATCACTAATAAGTGAGGAATTGACATGGTATTACTAAATACTGAGGGACTAGTGCTATGTTACTGATACATGAATAACTGTGAATGACAGTCCTGATTATGAAGGACTGGTCTAGTCGACTGTATCTGACAGTCTAATTATAAAGTATTAATCAGATTACCTGTATCTGGAAGACATGAATGCAAATACTGATAAAACGGGTTCTGAGAACTGGTAATAATAATAACATGAGTCACTGTATCTGATAGTTATGAATGTGGTAGAACTAGCTGAGTTCCGTATTGTATCTAGTTGGCTGTATCTAACAGTCCTGATATTCTAAACAACTATTTGAGTTGTATTACTGAAACTTAGACTGAGACTGAAACTGAGACTATAGGAAGTAGTCATCTAATTGACATGCCCTAATTAAGTGGATATTGCTAAGTTGGGGTCTAATCTCTGCCCCAACTGGAAGGGTGTCAATACCGTACCACTGGTAAGGATAAACTCTGAGTAACCGTTATCTAGCAGGTACTCAAATAACAATAGTGGGACCCTAATCTGATAGGTCAAGTCACCTCATCAACCCGAATCTGACAGGTTAAGATGTCTCAACCTACGTTGGCTATGTAGTTCTGGAACACGAGGATGATTGCTAAGAAACACACCCTAATATGATAGGTGAGTTCCTATCCTTGGGTTCACTAGGTGCTAATTTCTACTCCCATATGAAGAGACTAAACTGATTAATGGAGCTAAACTGATTGACTAAACTAAACTAATTAGCTGAACTAAACTAGACTGAGTTAAATGAACTGATACTAGTGGTATTATTTAGCGGAGCTAAAATATATTTACTGAGTTCCTTTGACTGATGGAACGTACTGAGTTCTAAGGACTAACTAAAAGTACTGGAATTACTAATATTACTAGGAATACTACTGTTACTATGATTTCTGAGATTACTGAGTACTGAGATTACTGAACTACTGAGACTGCTGAGATTTCTGAGTTTTTGTGAGTTACACGACTGACTGAATTCTATAGATCATGGATTGACTGAGAGTATTATGATAACATGAAATGGATCTAGGCACACATCTATATTCTTTTGGTACAAGTACCCCCAGGACTCGATGGACAAAAATTGACACAACATGACTTTCTTGAATACATGACTGTCAATAATAATCCATAATACATGAATGAGGGATTTCATGAAGTACATAGTCATCATAATGTCTAACATGAATGGGAATGATTGTAATCAATTCATAAACCTCATATTCTAATATCATGGGCATTCCAACATCATATACTTTTCATACAATAACATGGAAACCGTTTAATCATAAGGGAGTGGTAAACATGTGAAATTTAGTTCATATTAAAATAATTGGGGGACAACTTATGTGGTACTTCATAATCATGATCTTGTTCATACCATGGAACGCATATAGACACATTGTGAATCCATTACTCAATCATCATGTGCATTCCATTAACACATATATTATACAACAATGACAAGTAGGCTCTTTGAACATAATAGACTAGTATGAATTTATCATATAGTTCACCCCTAAGTTATAATTCATGATATCTATCATTTTAGGCATTTTATCGAACACCTTACATGCACAATATTGATCATAGGTGTACTTAACAAATTTAGAAATCTTGAACCACCCAAATTCATGGGTTTCCAACTAATATGCTGATACACTTCATGGAAACACATTAAGATACCACCTTGAAACACAATTAACAACCATCAACATGAACATCATCACATAACAATATAAAGATCATAATTTATTATTTAAAATATAGTTCTTAAGCTCGACAGATGAAAGGAATCCATGGATGAACACTACGCATACCTTAGTTCTTGATTTAGTGAAGATTGACGGAGAGATTCTTGGAATTTGATGGTAGAATTTGCTTGAACTTGAATCTTTTATGAAAAACCCTAAAGTGTTCTTCAGAGGATTTTGATGAAAAATAGTATGTTTGGTGAAATAATGGATTAATTCCATGTTTATAGAATATATATAGGGGTGGGAAGATGACCCAAATACCCCTTTAGATGTAGCTTTTAATTTCTGTGAAGATTTCCCGATTTAGGCCCTCCACGTAATGCGGAGAAATCATGTTGCCACTTTTTTATGACCTGGAAAATCACTGTGACATAGTGGAATCGTGGAGAGTCACTAGAAATTGACAAAAATCTTTTTGGTTTATGGCGCGACATGCTACTGACTAAAATGGCACTGCTGAAACTTTAAATCGCCATAACTTCTTAACCGGGTGTTCGTTTTAGGCAAATTTGGTATTGATGGAAAGCTTATTCAATTATTTAAAATTTGGAGGGTGTAAATCTTCCAAAATACCACCTATAAACCAAGTTATTCTCATTTAAAGATGATCTATATGAAATCACACATAAAAATTTGGTGGATTCAAAAGTTCTTAGCTTGGCTTACTCTAAGTGACTCTTACAATCATGCTTAAAACATAATAAGCTCTATTATTACTAGGATACTTATCCTAATTCATGTACTCAAATATGAATTACAGGATAGGAGGTTTCATGCGTAGGAACAATGGTTTATTTTCTAGCTTAGAAATATACGGGGTATTACAGGTATGTCTATGTTTATAAGTATTTTATGTATCTTATTCAGTTGTGGTAATTGTGATGATATTGATTCCCAGCAAGGATAGAGGATACTATCGTGATGCTATTGATACTCGGTAAGGTTGGACAATACTATTGATACCTAATAAGGCCAGAGTATACTATTATGATGATATTGATACTCGGTAAGGCCATAAGATACTATTGTGATGCTATTGATACTCAAAAAGGATAGAGGATGCTATTGTAATGATATTGATACGCGGAAAGATAGGAGGATGTTATTGTGATGATATTGATACCCGAGAAAGTCGGAGGATACTATTGTGATGATATTGATACCAGACAAGACCGGAGGATACTGTTGTAATGGTGTTGATACTTAGAAAGGCTAAAAGATATATTGATGATATGTTGATACCTGGTAAGGCCATAGGTTAATTACGATAATGATGGTCCTGATGAGGACAGTTATGATGATTTGTGATATTGATTATGTACTTTATATTCATTTCTGTATGCGCATTGCCTATCACCAGTATGTACCTTCGTCTAGCAGTTGATATGGGATGGTTGTATAGATATGTGTAAAGAATATGCCATATATTATTGTATGTTGATTGAACCTTCTAAGCCTGGGGCGGTAGGTCTATGCATAGGCTCTGCTAGGTATTTAGTTATTCAGAGTAGCCGATTATTCTCATTGTTATTGATATTATTGTTATCATTGTTATGATCATTATTATGTCTAGCTTATGATAGATTGGTCTTTGATCTGATATCGGGATTTGAGGTATGTCTTTGGCCTCTCCTATTTTATGATTGCATTATTATGCACTATTATTTTATGTCTAGCCATGTGGATTAGAAACCCCGAGTATGATAGAATTTAAATCCCAATTCTATTATAATGAGGTCTCAAAATGAGAATATGATGATATAGGTTATGCTTTGAGATAACCTCATGTTTATATGTATATATAGCTAGCTATATTAATCTATGATACTACCGTATATCCCTTCATTCGTTGTTTATATTGTATAGTCACTTCTTCACCTTGTATTTTACTTTATATTTTTCTCACTTATTATTCATATATTGACTTGGGATATATGGTATAGCATTGTCGTGTATTGAATATAGATGGAATAGGATAGTTCACCCTGATACTTCTTTAGTTTTATTATGTTAGACTCTTGGACATGAACAAGATAGTTGTTCTTTATTATCTCATTAACTTGTCATATGATTTCTAAACTCTTAGGTGTAGTTTCTATTCTGTTTATATGGTCTATATAGTAGCCTACTGAGAACCATTTATTTGGTACTTATACTGCACTTCTGTAGCCTACAGATCATAGTATGGGTTATCGCTGTTGATGTGTGCATCATACAGAGCAGCCCTGGTTTAGAGACTTAGAGTGAGCTCCTGACATTTGGAGCATTATTGATAACTCTCTTATGTATTATACTAGTCTCTAAGTTGTATTTGGGGATAAGTTGTATCATTGTATTTCTCTTGATATTTCACTTTTGTACTCTTTATATATTAGAAGCTCTTCTACTAATACCACCAAGTTTTGAGATTTTTCTATGTATTAATCTTTATTTCATATATTCTGCAGTCTTTTCCTTATATTATTGAGTAGTCCATTACTAGCCATTTCAGACTATGGGCTGGCTTGCCTACTAATGGGTTATGGTAGGCGCCATCATGACCAGAAAAAATTGGGGTATGATAGTAACTCTCTTATGGTGAGGGAACATGTTTGATGATAGCTGGATGATTTTAATGATGTCTTTGATTGAGAAATATATGTTAGTTTTCCAACTTAGTGAGTCAGTTTTTAAGGCTAAGATGTTTTGGAGTAGTGCTCTTGAGCTTTCAATTGTATGTTTAACATGCTTAGTGAAAAAACTTGCATTTTGTGTAATTGTAGTACTAGCTTAAGTGTCTTTCTTGTTATTGAAGTGTGGAGTCTTATTTGATTATGATGCTTAGATTACAGAGTTTCTCGAGTAAAAACAAGGCCTTACGTATGGGGTGATGATCAGAGGTGGATTTATGCACCTCAATGTTGCTATTCGGGCTTATTTAGCCTTGTTTTGAGGACTTTTTGTGGGATTCATGTGATTTTAATAATATAATTGAGAATATAAGTGCCAAACTACTTGATTACAATGTTTAAGATGTGTTTCAAACAAGTTTGGAATCAATTTGGTCACTTAGTGGTTTGACAAGAAAATTAGTGTTACTAGCTTGAGTTATGTGTTGTTCTAGTTGATCTCGATGGATTCTAGTGTAATGAGTTCCTAAGGGTATGAATAGTAATTATATGTGGAATCACTTGTTTGTAGTGTTTAAGGTTCAATTAAAGCAAGCCAAGAGTCAAAACTAAGTTAAAGATCAAAAGGACAAAACTAGTATTCTTAGCTTAAGTTTCTAGTTCACAGTCTTGGATTTTATGTTGTTTTAAGCTCCAATTCATGGTTTTTTATGCTATAGTATTCATTTTAAGTTGATATTAATGATATATGGATGATAAATAATCTTGAAATCAAGTGAAAAAATCACCACAAGGCTTGGAATGGATGGACAAAAGCACGGGACAAGACTTGACATAAAATGATCATTTTGGGGTCATTGTCATGCCACAGACTTTCTTCACCATGTTAAGGTCCATGCCATTCCCTCGGGGGAATCCCAGGCAACCTATTCCAGTGTTTTACCATGATATTGGCATGCCACAGACCTTAGGATGACCTTGAAACTTTGATAGAGGATGTCAAACACTTCAATTAAGGTTTTTATTTCATTACTTTGGTTTGTTTATGGATTTTAACATGTATTCAATCATTGCGATTACATTTATGTCCATGAGTGGCTAAGCATGCTCTTTCAGGGTTAAGGCCAAGAATATTATTACTCTTGTTATGAATTGACTTGGTTTTGATTATTTATTAGTATTGGTTGTTTATTTATTAGTATTGGTTGTTTATTTATCCATGTTATAAATATTTTAAGGATTACCTACCCTTATAATACATTCATAGTCACCTTGTGAGCCCGTAAAGAGGAGTAAGAGGATAACACGTGGGGATGAATAGCATAGGATTATAATATTCTACATAATGAAATTATAATTTGCATTTAGGATATGAATATACCTACTTATCCTATTTGGTTCACTTATGGGATGAAATATGAATGCATTTAACTTAGTTCTCACATTCCAGCTCAGTGATGTAGTTATGGGTCTAAGTTAAATAGGCGACTAGAGGATCGAAAGACTATAGTCATAATATCAACCCTGTGAATCAACAACCAAGATAAGTAACATAACCGCTGAAGTTCAAGAGCATAGCACCTTAACCCTGGGTTTCTCTTTATTGATTTTCCAAGAACTTTAATTTTTATCTTTGTTTTAGTTTATGTTTAGTTATAGCTCTCAAACCCTTTTGGTTTCTTTTACACCAATTTAATCTTAATATTGAACTAGAATTGGATAGTTGTCAATACAAGTCTCTATGGGATCAATACTTTGCTTATAAACAGCCACTTTACTACTTGGTGGGACCACGTAGACTTGCGTGTGCACTTGGGGGAAACATAAGCATCCATCTATTTTATGATCAAAGCCCTTCAACTTTTTCTTACATCCCTAAAATCTTAGTGGCTTGATTTTAGCACCATTAGAGCTCTGAATTCACCTATTTGTGAGGGTAAATGTTCCTGTAGCATAGTGGTATATTATGTTGGTTTAAAATGGATGATTTCGTAAAAGGGCCCCATATGGGATTTTACGTGATTTTTGGACCCGAAGAACAATAGTGAACTATGGTATCATTGTTCTTGTCTTGGTGAGTAGATAGTGATTTTTATAGTGTGGCACCTCGCGAAAAATTCTCAAAAGGGAAAATTTGTGGTTTAGCAGATTCTTTAGGCTTTTCTTCAGCGTCCAGGTGGTCTAGGATTACCTTCTCATAAATTGAGCTATTTGGTTGTATACTTATGATATTAAGTTGGATATGGTATAGGATTTAGGTGTTGGAAATATGATTGACAACTATTTAGGTTAGTTGGATTATTTAGGCTATCATGAAACTGTAATTTAGGTATAATTAACTTAGTTGCTCATTCTTTAGGTAGAATTTCTATATTAGGGCTAATTAAGGATTGTTTAACATCTAAAAGTGGATTTAGATATCTTAGCCTAGTCTGAGGTAGAATTTGCCTTCTAATGGATTTGGGGATTAGAAGTGGGCCCATTCCCCACTAGTTTTGGTAGACCTTTAAATTTTTCTGTTACATTTCATAATGTTTATTTTGGGATTGAGGAGATTAGATACTTAATAGTTTGATTTTTTTAGCTGGTGCTATTTATTGTAAAACTCAGTAATTTGTTTATGATGATAATGATATGAATACTTTTTAAAGTCAGATAATTATTTATAAAGTTGATAATATGAGCATCTGTTCAAGCATGACAATTGATTATGATTTACTGATATGAGCATCAATTCAAGTCCGACAATTGAGAGTTGTTCATGATATGATATGGTTCTAATGGATTTGTCTTGGAAGGATAGTTGGTAGATAATGGTAACCCAGTTATTTTTTTTTAATTGTACCCTCCATGTGGAGGCCTGTGTTGGGTTATTTACTTTTCCGCACTTATTAGATTTTAGGTGCCAATTTAGTAGATATAATTGTATGATCATTGCATTATTACCTTGGATTTATTGATTTATTTATGCACAACAGTGTTAGAGTTTATTTCCAGGTTTTCTCTTTTACCTTGACTTAGCTTATTTTATCTTGCATTTTATTATATCCATATCATGATTTAGCTCAGTCGGCCGATGATGCTTACTGATCACCTATGCTTTTAGTACTCATACTATACTTCTATACCTTTTTTGGTGCAGATTTGAGTACTAGTTTCCATCGCTGATTCGACGCTCTTGTTGTGATTGTGTTTTAGAGATTGGGTGAGCTCTTGGAGTTGGATTTACCCTTTTTTCCTTCTATTTATCTATTTCTAGTCTTTTATTTTGTAGATAGCTTGTATTAACTATTTTGGAATTTGTAGTTCTAGTCTTTTGATTTTTAGATATCTTGTATTGACTATTTTGGAATTTGTAGAATACTTGTAGTTGCTGTTATACCAATATTACTAGGTCATGGGATGGTTCTCTATGTTTTATCTACCTTGGATTATATCTATTGTCTTACCCTTATTATATGTATTAAATTGTTGATTTCTATCCTTTTTGGCGATTTCTCACCAAATTAGCCAATTGCTCACAAGTTCGAGCTATGGTTTAGCTTACCTACTATTGGTTTTAGGTAGGTGCTATCATGACTCGTAAATCGGGTCATGATATAAGGATAAAAAAGTAATCCAATAATATAAAGTTTTCAACTTTTACGAGCATATCATATAATATTCCCATTGGCCTCTTGACCGAATAGTTAGCCATCAATAGCTGCATAGTCATTGTTTTGGGGGATCCCAAGCCCAACTATTGATAAATAGCTGGTGACATCAAATTAGTTCTAGCACCAAGATTGCCTAAAGCCTTTCCAAAGATAAATGCACCAATTATGCATGAGATAGTAAAGGTACATGAATCTTTCTTCTTTTGAACAAACGATCGTGAAGAAATCACAACATAATTATGTAGATTATCCTTTAGCTTAAACCTTACAGTCCTATTCTTGGTTACTATGTATTTTATGATCTTCGTATAGCTTAACATTTTCCTAAGGGCATCCACTAGTGGTATATTTAGTAATAACTATTTCAATATGGAAACAAGCTTATGAAATTTACCCTCCTCTACCTTCTTCTTCACTAGATGTGGAAATTGAGGGGGAGTTCCAAACATTTAAAACATAGGATTTTAAACCTCTTGGGCTTTCTTCTTAAGCACGAGAGCATCATCTTTCACCATGGTAGACTTTTTAGTATCTACCTCTTGATTATCAATTTTTTAGGCTTAGCAGACTCAGCCAGATTCTCATCAACACCAATATTATCATCAACTATTTTATATTCATAGGCAATATCCTCCACCTATGTCTAAACCATAGGATGTGGTTTAGTTAGAACCTTACCTCTTCTAATAGTGATAGCCATGCAACTTTCATCACTCCCAAGGATCTAAACAGTATCACTAGGTACAGTTACACTCTTTCTTTGATTGAATGCCATGGAAAACTATCCTATATGGTACTCTAGCTATTTAATAGAGGTAGAGTGCGAGTCCATAAGATGACTCATCAAAGATAGTTTGTTCTTCATTTATTTTACCCCCTGTATCAATAGATTCCATACTTTTCAACACTTTTTCCATCCTCTCTTCTATATGAGACTTCCCTGAATCATTTTCACCCTGGTTACGACTTGTTAGAGCACATAAAGTCCACTTTTAATTATTCCTATATTTATATTTATTCTTCCAGTTTCCTTAATCAAGATCCTTGTAACTAGCCTTATCATGTAATTATCCCTCTGATAGTTTTGACCTTAGTTTCCTTGGTAATTTGCTTGAAACCCCCATTTGGTTATTCAAATAATTCACCTTTTCTGAAAAGTCATACTCAATTTTCTTACATTTAAAACTAACAACTTATACCTTTTCAACAACACATCCAACAAATGCTTTTTATGCAAGTCCATCTACATCTTAATTATAATATCCTAGAGGGGAAAAAGAATCTTTCTAGGGAAGTTCCTCTTAGTTGACCCTAATTTGTAATAGAATTAGGTGGCAACTTAGTCAACTACAATGTTGTATCCTATACAAAGAAAGTGGGAATAACCTCAGACGGATGGTGTTCTGACTAACTCTAGGGTAATTAAAGGACTTGCAAATCCCTATGAAATTCATCAAGTGTATATTCGAATCATCGCCAACCGCCTCTTTAAATAGTCCTTTGAGTTTCAACCATTAGATCATGGTTTTGGTAATATTAAACTTTGCTCTAAGGGCTAGTGGTGGAAGATTAATAGCCCAATAGCACCGACCCTATCTAAGTCAGCCTCATCTTTGTCATTAAGGTTAAAATGAATGACTGATTTTTGCCAACCTCTCACCATTTAACCCTGATAATGATTTTCATAGGCAATATTATTAACATGTAATGCATCAATATCACCACCCTAAGCGTCATTGTTTAGTTAATAAATAGTAAGCTGTTGAGGCCTTTTTTCTTTGCGTTCTTATGCATAAAAGTTTTTGCAAGCTCTAGGTCATAAGGTAACAATGGTTTACCGAAGGTTTAGGTACTTGGCATGTAAAATTATAAACACTGAAATTACAATAACAACAACAAAAGTAAAATTAGGAAATATTATTAAGAGTCAAATAAACATAACAAATTTAAATAAACATAACAAACTTAGTAGAAAATTGTATTGCCTTATAATGGAACCAAAATTTGATATGCCAAAATTATACCTCCTTAAGAAGTATAAGTGGTCATTGTCAAATATATAACCCAAATAAGGTTAGGGTTGAATACCATAGGGGAATATGGCGCACAAGAAGTTGTTTATGAGTTAAATGCCTTATAGTCTGAGATTTCCATAAAATGAAGGTTTGTAGAAAATGTTTGGTATCAATATCTAGTTTTTTAGAAGTAAAAATGTCAAAGTTCTCCGAATATTGTGCAATAGAGAAGTCAAACTAGAATTATATTCACCATGGCTTCAGAACACTTTCAGGTTGATAACAGTAGTGGATTCTTCTAATATAAGTGGTGTAAGACAATTGATTTCTAAAATCTTTCTAAATGTAAATCAACCTTATTAGATAATTTTCACTTTGATTATTTTGATCTTAAGGAGATCAAAATAAGAAAAAACAATTTTAGCCTCAAGTTGGTAAATCTTGTATAACATTACTCATTGGACGGTGATTAGAAATTTTGAATCCTTGTTATTAAGACTTTTTCATGGTTTAACCTTTTATCAAGAGAGTTAAACTTAGGGCTTTTTATAATATTTGCAACCATTAGAATGCTATTAGGATAGAAGGATTAGTAATACATACAAAATTATAGTGGAATCTAAACCAAAATCAACCCTAGAGAAGTTATTTCACAATGGATCCCACAACCATAGTTGTGGGGTTATATGTAATAATTATTTGATAATAAAATAAGATAATTGAAAGCATAAATGAAAATAACTCTTTCAATAGATGAATTCAAATTCATATTGTCTTCCAAAATATCCAAAATTACTAAAAACCAAGAAAATATCAATGCCCAAGTGTATTTTGTTCAATGTAACATAAGATGTCTAAAAAATCCCTATTAGCAGCTATTTATATTACAAGGAAACTTGGATTGAAAATAAAACTTAAAATTTTCCCACTCGTATGTGATGATGAGACAAACATCCCATCATACGACTAACGACTCGTCAATTTTGGTCATCATTTGAATCCCACATGGTTCAATTTTCATTTATGGTTAAAGTTTTAGGGTGAAATATTATCACAAGGTTGATGGCTTGGCACACTACTTATGCTAACTACAGATTTTGTTAAGCCTAACAGGATGAGTGGCGAGCCATCACAATATTGACGTCTCATCACTTTGACTGTTCTTGCTTATTTTTTGATCAATTTCTCCTATTTGCTACTTATTGCCTTTTTCTACACACTCAAGGTGAAAATGGTTAAAAATAACCCAAGTTTCTTACGAATTTATAATTATTCCTAGTCAAAAGCCTTAAATGTGGCATTAAAATGATAATACATTAGGTAGTTTTGGCCCTTTTCTACCTTTTTAATAGAAAAGGTCGTTTGGTCCAATCGAAGAGGCTCATTCCTAGAAACAAAGAGACAAAAATATATAGAACTTAAATATAAAGGAAATAAGACCAGAAGGGAATTGGAATTGGTGCTAAATCGACTATTCTGAAATTTGAACGACAATGTCTTGATGGAAAATGACTTGTTCTTAAAAGTGCTGTATTTTATATGCATTATATCAACATAAGTGATGATTATACAAAACACTTTCTCCATCTATCTTAACTTGTCCATATATTAAAAATAGCAGTCAAACTTTACTTGTCCACTTTCAAAATCTAGAGATAATTTATCATTTTGTGTCTATTTTTCCTTTGTTATGAAACACTATCCATTTTCCAACATTTAGATGACTTATAATTAGTAGAGGAATATGTTAAAATTATCTTTTTATTTTGTTTTTTCTTAAAGGATATTCTAAATCAAACATGGAAAAATAAACATGGATAGAGAGTACATTATTACAAATGCAAATTATATTTCACCAAGTTTTAGAAATTTAGATTTTGGTTAAGGCACCATTACCATATGTGAGGAAAAACTTTCTTATTTTGAATATCATAGTAGGACATTTTAGACTCTAAAATTCCATTTAGATTAACCGTAAACTTCCAATGAAATTAATTGTAAATAAATGCTATACACTTTAATAGATATGTTTTCAAAGTTAAACAACAAAATTTGTCTTGTTTAAGAGATATATTGAAGTTTTTCTCTTGCTCGTACATGAGCCAATATGAACGACACAGTCAGTGTAATTTAACTGATATGAAGATAAAAATAATGTATTTATACTATCATTTGCCTCATATTTGTTCACTTTTTAGTATCGTCTTAAGTTGATTTATTAATAATTACATTTAGGTTAGTATTTTGATGTTTAGGATGGATATTGAAGGAGTTCAAGCATAAATGGAGCATATTAAATCTTTAAAGTTTGTGTAGAAGCTAAATATGTTGATCTGAAATATGTTCAAAGATATAAGTCCAAGAAAAAAGTTTAATGAAATGAAAATGATGCACTAGAGTGCAAAACTAGTCCAAGGCATCGCCTCAAGACAAACCATCAAAGAAACAAATCTAGGTGAACTTATTGCCCAAATGGCTTGAGGCATCACCTAGGGCGTTTCCTCATGACAAAATTAGTTCAAGTATTGTAATGATACTTTAGGTCATTTTCCATTTTTCCTATTATTTCTTCCACTAAAGATTTCCTATAGCTGCCCTAATTCATTTGTGACTTGCGGGGACTGATAGTCCGATTATCGGGAAGTTCATTTGATTTTTAGATCCAATTCCCTATTTTGAAGTTTTCATTGGTTCCAAATAGACATCGAGTGAAAACTTTAGTAAAATGATCTCGTATGTAAATTATGACTGATATAACAGATCTGGATGTCTATTTTAGGTTAGGTAGACCTTTGGTTTGGGTCCCGAGGCACTCGAGCTCATTTCGACCAATTGGTCAGAAAGTTAAGAAAATGAAATATAGGTGTGGGACCCATATTTGATCGAAACAACCTTGGTTGGAAAATTTGAGTGCTTCATCGCATCCAAAATATTAAATTTGGTATGGTTACATAGTTTGATTGCATATAGGGGATTATTAATGAATCTCTAGGGTATGATTAAAAGTTGGAAATATTTCATGTTTTCAGCTACTATCTGGTGTGCCAGTGATCGCCATCCATGGCCGCAATCACGACTCCTCATGTAGAGGAGATAGTGCAATCTCCAAGGCTTGTCGGAATCCAAATATCATATGTAGGGCCAAGGTACTGTGATTGTACACCTGCAGGCTGCGATTGCAACTACCGAGGCCCTAGCATGGCATAATTATGCGCATTTCCATGAATTTAGGCATTTTTTTTTATCTTACCCCTTGAGAGCTAAATCCTAAAGTAGTGTGAGAGCTTAAAAATAAAGCTTCTGAATGCTTGGAAAGCTAGATTAATATATATTTCTTGATTCTTCTACGTATTTAAAGTAAAAAACTTTAAAATTTATGGTTGAATTTCTTAATTATTTTCTCAAAACCCTAAAAACTCTAGAGCTTGATTTTAGCCCTAAACTATCTTTGTTTCACCCATTTATTAGAATAATAAATCCTTAAGCTTGATATTATTTTAGGTTGGTTTCAGAAATGTGATTTGCTCAAGTGGGACACAAATGGGGTTTTGAGGTAATTTTTGGATCCAAAGAACAATAATGCAATATAGGTATAGATATTATTGTATTGATGAGTATAATGTATTTTTGATAGCTTGGCTACTTGATAAGGCTTCGAGAAAGGGAAAATCAAAGGTTTAGCAGTTTGTTAAGCTTTCTTTGGCATCGAGGTAGGCTGGTTTTATACATTGTTAGATTGAGCTATGACATAGTATTCATATGATATTGTGTTGGATTTGGTATATGTTTTAGCCATTGAATTGATGAAATGCAATACTAGAGTTTAGCTGGATGTTTAGGCTAGTTTGAAATTGTAAAGTTGAAATACTTAGCTTGTTGCCTTGAACCTTTGTTCATAGACTTAATTTTTCATGTTTATCTTGATAATGCCGTAGATTGATCAAGATTAAGTATCATTCTCTAATTAATCATTTTAGGATAAGTTGGCCTTAGTTGCTTACACTAATGAAAGTTTCTTAGTTGCAACGATTGAGTTAGATATAGTGATCGGGAAGGACCTTTACCTTAGGACTAATTGTGGCATACTATACATCTAAGAGTTTATTTATATACCTTAACTTAGTTTGGGGTAGACATTTGGCTTAGAATGTTTTTCGGGGATTTAGAAGTGGGCCCTTGACTCACATTAAGTGAAGATTGATGGTAGTTCTCTTGAAACCCTTAGTACACTTATTAATGCCTAGAGAATGCCCATTTTAGGAAATGCTGAAGAACCTTGTGTTTTTTTGGTCATGATGAATGATGCTAGAAGTAATCCATAAACGATTATGCCATATTTATGAGTTATTGGTTAAGATTTTGATGAGCCTTTGATTATGCTCTTGTGTTAGCTGTTGATTAGGATATTGAATGTACTATTGAATGAGACTTTGATTATGATATTGAATAAGCCATAAATTATGTTATTGACTATGCTATGAATAAGCTATATATTATGTCATGGATTATCTATCTCTTAAGTTATCGATAAACTATCCTTATGTTAATGATAGGCTATTTAATAGACTATTAATGAGTCATTGTTCATGATATTGCTTATGATTATGATCATGCTAAGAAATTATTTTAGAAATCATGCTTGAAAACATTTCTAATGACGATGTTAGAAGTTGTGCCATGAATTATGTTAGAAAGACATACTTATTGATTATATGAGAAATTATGACATTCGTTATGCTTGAAATCAAAATGTTTGATTTATGAGTACTTATGATATTGATTTTGTCACTGATTATTACTATATATATGTATATATTAGTACCCAGCAAGGTAGAGGGATATTTGTAACCCCCCAAAAATCTGTCCCGAGATGTCATACGGTGCTTAGGACCACAAGTGATCCCAAGATAACCTTTTTACTAGCATAACTCATAAGAAACTGAATGATATGCATAAAACGATTGAGTTTACTATGCAAAAACATATTAAAGATGGAATCTAGAAAAAATACAATGTCAATACAACTTTTACATTCTGATAAAGTTTGAAAGAGGGACTGAAAATACATAACTGACTCTAACAGACATCTGTGAAGCCTCTACTATACTGACTATAGATAGCTAGGACGTGACCCCAACTATCAAAAATCAATACATGAGGGTAAGGAAGTAAAGTACATAAATAACATCTAACTAAAGTCCATGAAGTAGGAGGACTCATCATCTTCTAGCTGGAATCTGCATACTGTCTGAATATGGTATGAATGCTACAACTCGTACCTATATTATGAGACAATGTAGAACATAGACATACATATATGTGGATTAGTACTTTGAGGATGTACTGAGTATATGGGGTTTGAGTACTTATATTCCAGATCACATAAGCTGGAATATCTGAAATACTGAAATATGCAACAATAGGCTGCAGAACATACTTTATAAGTCCTGTGAACCATAACATTTAGTTCTAAAAGCTGAGCTTGTATTCTCTCTTTAAGTCATACTGTCTAAGTGTAGAAAGAACTCACTCTAAAATTTAAATTCTAAAAGATGAAATCTAAAGTTACTATCTTTCTTTAAATCAAAATCTGAGTAAAACTTGAGAGCCTTTACACTTAGTTTTCTAAATTTTTTTTTGTTACTCTCTCCGTTCTAAGATCTATAGTCTTGAAGAAAACTCTTTAAAAACTGTTCTAACAAAGGAAATACTTCATCTCAAGACTTTAAGAATCTTAAAACCATTGCTTTCAAAGTATACACTTTTATCCTAAAGCTTTAAGCCAATAGACATTTTTAAGAGTAAGGGACATCTTTTGAGACGTTCTTCTAATCGACATAATCAATGTGAGCATCCATGGAGTCCCACGTTAGTAGGGGTATTCTACCCTTGCTATCGGAATGCAACTTCTATCTTAAGTGATCATAATCTGAGTCATCCACATAGAAGTGGGAATAAATTTGAATCCTATGTTGGCACATAGTTCTGGGGTATGAAACCATGGTAACTTACCCATCTTGGTGCTAAATAATATTCCCGTACTTATGCTCAAAATATTAAGAAATCCACTTAAAAAATATAGCACAAGGGTTTACAAGAAAATTAATTATGCTCGTTCTTTCTTTTAATCTCAAGTTATCTGAACAAAGTGGATTCTTATCTTAGCTTAGGACCAAAAGATCAAATCTTTATCATAATCTGTGAATAATCTTATCTGAGGGTGCTCACGGCACAAATAATCTTGAAATTTAAATCTTAATTAGGGCATAATGACCCATACAACAATCTCATGTTAAAACATCTAAAAATTCATGCTTGATAATGTAAACACCTATAATTTATCATAAAATCTGGAAATTACTGTACAATGTATAGAAATATGAATAAAGTCTTGTAATTCAACTTCTAAATCATGGGAAATTTCATAATCTTGGAAATAATGATAATGGGTATAAACCCTAACTTTAATTTGATAGGAAATCTCATAAATTTCTGTAAGTTTGTAATTAAAATAAAGTTTTGGTCACAAGGATGAAAGAATTATCCTTGTTCAAAATACACTTACCTTGGATGATGAACTAGATGAACAATCATGCTTTTGAGATCCTATTTATGCTCTTGAATAATAATTCTTGGTGTTCTTGAATTGGGAACTTTGAATCTTGAACTGATTTGGGAAAAGAATGGTGGAATCTTAGGGATTCTTAAAGTTGAATGATGAAGCTTAGGGTTTTGGTTGAGAGAAATTTTGATGAATATAAGCATTGAAGTCTTGTAATAGGGTTAAATCGTGTGTTTGGACGAATTTGGGGGCTTGAGAATTGACCAAAGAGCCCCTTTAAATTTCTAATCGAAACTAGAAAAAAACAAAAATCTTAATTTACCATGCCACCGTGATGCACCACTATCACGGTGGCTCACTGGAAACTGACGAATGGTATCTAGGCATGCAACGCGATGCACCACCATCGCGGTTCCCTATAGTTTTGCTATTTTTTCCAATGGCGCGATGCGCCACTATCGTGTAGGCTTTCTGAAAATTGATAAATGTGAAATGGAACTCTTCCGCGATACGATGGAATCACGGAGTCTTACTGGAATTCACTCAGAAGAAGCCCTACTTTCCTTATGAACAGACTCTAACCCATTGTCAAGAAATCAAGGAATTCAAGCTTAATATCAAGAAATTCCCAAGAATCTTCAAGAAATCATCTAATGAGGTATGTTTGATGTTCATCCATGGGTTCCTTTCAACCATGGAGTACAAGAATCCTTGGTTTTAAATTATGAGTTTTCATGTTTAAATTGAAATATCTCCATGACTCTCTTATTAATTCAATTACAAGTTATGTTATAAGTTTTATTTTCAAGTAGGATGAGCCATTAAATATTTTTAGGTGTTATAATATTCATGTTAAATCCCTAAGTTATGATGTGAGTCTTGTAATCATGTTATTCTCACATGCTTTGCCCATTCTCATGATTAAGTTCATGACTCTCATGTGTTTGATGAAATTCCTAAGTGTTGGGTTTTGAACAATGATCCCCTACTATGTTTTTAAAGCTTTTATACGACATTATTATTAATTCTATTCAATGTTGGTGGGTTATGAACACTCGATACCTTTGTGATTTACATAAATTCAGCTTTTCAAGTATACAAACAGTTAATCCATGAATCTTATCAGTATAGTTAGATGTTCATATTCATATTTATGATGATCACTAATGTTATATAATAAAATTTAGTTGAGTTTAGTTCATCCTAGTACCAGTGTTAGTTCAGTTGGGAGTAGGATTTAGCAGCGAGCGAACCTAAGGATGTGGCATTATCCACCAGTTAGGACTGGGTCCTCAGTTGCAGTCCCTAAGTTCCAAAACTACATAGCCAGCGTAGGATTATGAGATGTCCCCCTCCAGTTTAGGAGTGACACTCTCTTAGGGGCCACCCACTAGTTTAGGACTAACTCCCTAGTCCTTTGGGACATTAGATAGTGGATCTACACAACTAGTGTTAGTACTCATGGCACGGTACTAACACCCTTCCAATTGGGATTACAGGTTAGACCCCAATTAGCTCAGATTAGAGTATGTTGGTTATATGATACCTCCCACAGTCTCAGTAAAACATTTCCATGTATTCTTAGTCTAAGTTTTCTTGACCAAGGGTATAGACTTTCATTTAGCCAGATATACAGTTTACAATCTTTCAGATTTCAAACTTTTTTTAGATTACAAATTTATGCTTGGTCTTGCATTGTCAGATGTTATAGTTTTTATGTATTCATGTTTAGTTATCTCATGTTATTCAGTTAATCCTCATTCTATATGTACAATACCCCATGTATATTAGCCTAACCTTATCTCATATACCAGCACATGTAACGTACTAACCACATAGTATTCTTAGCGCTATGATGTCTTTTATCATAGGTTCGGATGTATAGTTTTCCGATCGTAGTTAGACAACTCAGCATAATCTAGCAGCCATAGTGGCGAGTCCTCATCTATCGGGGATATATTATGTTTATTCAATTATTTTAGTATTTTATTCTTTTAGTCAGTCGAAGATTATTGGGGGCCTGTCCCATCAAATCCTCAATTATCTTAGAGGCTTTTTGACGTTCAGATAGTCAGTTAGTCAGTCAGTCAATTGCTTTCAGATGTTTCAAACTGATGAATGATTTTTATTTTAGTATACAGATTTATATTTTCTTCTTAGTTTATCTTCTGCATCGGTGTTATGTTCACATTTATTTATTGCTGACAGCAGGTACTAGCTCATGGGTTAGCTTATGGTCACTTGTGACCTTAAGCCCCATTGTTGCTAATAGGGGGTAGCCTCATATCATGACAAAACTTCGTATCAGAGCCTAGAGTTTTAAAGTATCCTAGGGATTCTGAAAGCCGTGTTGAGTAGAGTCTTATGCATGGGTGTAAAGTACGCCATAGTTATGGACAAGAGGCTACAAGATATTTTAGGAAAAGTTTCCCTTCTTTCAGTATTTGTGCCTTGCAAAAAGGCATGAGTTCTATTGAAACTTTCTTTCTAACTCATCCTTCATTCTATTTACTGATAATGCCTCCTAAAAGAAATAACAATAGAAGGAACGAGAATTAGGCTGCACCACCACCTATTCAAGAAAAATCCCCTGAATGAACATGTCTCTCACGCTGAGTTCAGAGATGATTTTTCTACCTTATCTCATTCAGTAGCTGCTCAAAATAATCAGTGAGGTACTTTCCCAACTAATCCAATGTCAAGTACAGCTACAGCTAGGATTCAAGATTTCACCCGAATAATTCCCCCTTTATTTTTAGGATCTAAGTCTGAGGAGGATCTGTAGTAGTTTTTTGATTTTTTTCAAAAAGTGTCAGATATTATGGGGGTCATATTAAGTGAGAGTGCAGAGATGGCTACATATCAATTGTAGGATGTAGCTTACACTTGGTTTAAGTAGTGGAAGGAGGATAGGGGTGATAAGGCAAGCCCTATAGAGTGGGAGGAGTTTCCTACAACTTTTCTAGACAGGTTCTTCTTATTAGAGTTAAGGGAAGTTAAAGTGTAGGAGTTCATCAATTTGAAGCAAGGTAATATGAATGTGAAGGAATACTTACATAAGTTCACTCAGTTAGCAAGGTATGCTCCTTTGATGGTAGTTGATAATTGGTCTAGAATGAGTAATTTTGTTTTTGGTGTATCTAATAATGTGGTCAAGGAGTGTAGGGCCATAATGTTGATTAAGGAGGTAGATTTATCTAGACTTATGGTTCATGCTCAGTAGATTGAGGAAGAGAAGCTTAATGAGAAAGAAAGAGAATAAGAGGGCTAGGATAGGTAGTTTAAAATTTTATCAACTGAGGTCAGATAGTGGTAATCATTCTCAGTTTTGTTAGAAATTCTCAGCTTTAGCTCTATTTTTAAGTAGTATGCCAGTGCTAAAGTTTAGGAATGACAGTCGAGATAAAGCACCAGGCTCTAAGTCCTAGGGTGACATGAATAGTGGTCGTACCAATCTGCTTTGCAGAAAATATGGCAAAAATTATTAGGGTATATGTAAGGCTGGTAGTGATGTGTGTTTTGGGTATGGAAATCTAGGCCATAGGGTTAGAGTGTGCCTAGTGGTTGATCAGAGGGGAAAGGATTTGCACCAATAAGGCAAGTCCAATCTGTCATCATCTCCAGTAGGTCGCCCGACTCAGCATAATGCCACTTCTAGTGCCACCAGTGATCAGTGCCAAAATAGATTGTCTGTACTCCAGTCTCGATAGGATCAGGAAAGTTCTCCTGACGTAGTTACAGGTACATTATATGTCTTTTATCTTCATGTTTATGCTTTATTATATCCAAAAGCTTCACTTTATTTTGTGACTCCTTATATAGCCATCAACTTTGGCGTCAGTCCTGAAATATTAGCAGAGCCCTTTTCAGTGCCTACTTCAGTAGATGTCTCTATTATAATCAGACAAGTATACAAGAACTGTTCGATCACAGTATTCCATAAAGTCACCTCAGTTGACCTCATGGGGTTAGAGATGACAAATTTTGGTGTTATTCTTGGCATGGATTGGCTCTACTCATGTTATGCCTCAGTTGACTACAAAAATAGAATTGCTTAGTTTAAGTTTCCCAATGAGCCAGTTATTAAATAGAGGGGTAGTACTTCAGCGCTTAAAGGTCAGATTATTTCATATCTTATAGTGAGAAAGATGATATCTAAGGGATATGTTTACCATCCTGTTCGAGTCAAGGACTCTAGTTCTGAGACCCCTAGTCTTGAGTCAGATTTAGTAGTAAGAAAATTTCCAGATGTGTTCCATGAAGACCTTCTCGGAGTTCCTCCCAAAAGGAAAATTGATTTTGAAATAGATCTTCTTCTAAAGGCCCAACCCATCTCTATTCCACCCTACAGAATGGCTCCAGCTGAGCTTAAGGAGTTGAAAAAATAGTTGAAAGATCTCTTAGATAAGGGATTCATCAGGCCCAGCGTTTCCTCATTGGGTACTCCACTATTGTTCATGTGTAAGAAAGATAATTCTCTCAAAATTTGTAGCGATTACTGTCAGATGAACAAAGTTACAATCAAGAATAAGTATCCACTCCCTAGAATTGATGTATTTTTTGATCAACTTCAGGATGCCAGTTATTTCTCTAAGATAGACCTCAGATCCATCTATCATCAACTTAGAGTCAGAGAATGTGACATTTCGAAGACAACCTTCAAAACTCGATATGGTCACTTTGAATTTCTAGTTATGTCTTTTGGACTAATGAATTCCCCTGCAACTTTCATGAACTTAATAAATAAGGTGTTCAAGCAGTACTTGGATATATTTATCATAGTCTTCATTGACGAGATTCTTGTCTATTCCCGTATTGAGAATGATTATGCAAACCATATGAGAATTTTGGTTTCAGACCCTTAGAGCTCATTAGTTGTTCACCAAATTTAGTAAGTGTGAGTTTTGGCTAAGATTAGTAGCTTTCCTTGGCCATATTATTTTTGGTGATGTTATTAGAGTTGACCCTCAAAAGATCGAAGTAGTGAGCAACCGGATCATACTTATCTCTCCATCAGATATAAAGAGTTTCTTAGGTTAGATGGCTATTACAAATTTTTTCTTGATTACTTCCTTCATATCTCGACTAACTCAGAAGAAAGTGAAGTTTCAGTGGTCATATTCTTACCAGAAGAGTTTTTGTGATTTAAAAAGTCGACTCACTTCCGCTCTAGTATTAACTTTGCCAGATGGTTCAAATAGATTTATGGTTTACTGTGATTCTTCTAGAGTTGGTTTTGATTGTGTATTGATACAGAGAGGTAAGGTCATAGCCTATTCCTCTAGACATCTTAAGCACCATGAAAAGAATTATCCTGCCTATGATCTTGAGTTGGCAGCTATTGTGTTTGCCCTGAAGATATGGAGACATTACCTTTACGGGGTTCATGTAGATGAGTTCACTGACCATAAGAGTTTGCAGTACATTTTCCCACAGAAAGATCTGAATCTTTGTCATAGAAGGTGGCTTGAGTTGTTTAAAGATTATTATATAAGTGTGTTGTATCATCCGGGCAAGGCCAATATTATGGCAGATACCCTCAACAGGTTATCTATAGGTAGTGTTGCTTATGTTGAGAAGGATAAGAAGAAGTTAGTCAGCGAGGTTCATCAGATTGCTAGATTAGGTGTCCGGTTGGTTGATTTAGCAGAGGGTAGTGTATGGGTTTAGAATGGTTCAAAATTTTCCTTGGTTGCTAAAGTAAAAGAAAAGCAAGACAGAGATCTTAGTTTGGTTGAGTTAAATGAGGTAGTTAGAAATTAAATGGTGGAGGTTTTCTCCCAAGGGAAGATGGTGTATGTCATTATCAGGGTAGATTATGTGTTCCATGTGTTGAATAGTTGATACAATGAATAATTGCAAAAGCGCATGGTGTACAATCTCTATCCATCCAAGAGCCACTAAAATATACCGTGACTTGTGGAAAATCTATTGGTGCAGTGGTATGAAGAGGGATATTATAGAGCTTGTAGATAAGTCTTCAAATTGTCAAGAGGATGAGGTTGAATGCCAAAGGGCTAGTGGCACATTATAGGAGTTCAGCATCCGCACCTAGAAGTGGGAGGTGGTAAACATGGATTTTGTGATAGGGTTGTCTCTCACATATCGTCAGCATAATTTGATATGGGTCATTACAGTCAGAATTACCAAGTCAACTCATTTCCTGCCAGTTCATACTTCTTACTCAGCTGAGGATTATGCTAGGCTCAACTTTAGGGAGTTAGTTAGGTTGCATGGGATTCCATTATCTATCATATTAGATAGAAGTACTCAGTTTATATCTCACTTTTGGAAGGCATTTTAGAAGGGTCTTGGTACCCAAGTTTATCTCAGTACAAATTTTCATCATCAGATAGATGGTCAGGCAGAAAGGTCCATTCAAACCTTAGAGGACATGTTAAGAGCATGTGTTATTGACTTTAGAGATAGTTGGGATGATCTCTTACCTTTGATTGAGTTTGACTATAACAACAGTTATCACTCCAACTTTTAAATGGCTTTATTTGAGGCTTTTTATGGAAGGAGATATAAATCTCCTATGGTTGGTTTGAGGCAGGCGAAACTTCTTTGATAGGGCCAGATATAGTATTTGATATGATGGAGAAAGTTCAATTGATTCGGAAGAGGTTGAAGACAACCCAAAGCCATCAAAAATCCTATGCAGATCTGAGGAAAAGAGATCTTGAGTTTGAGGTTGGTGATTTGGTTTATTTGAAAATATCACCCATGAAGGGAGCAGAGAGATTTGGCAAGAAGGAGAAACTCAGTCCCCGTTATGTTTGCCTATAAAGATCTTAAGTTGTTTCGGGAAGGTAGCTAGCTAGAGTTACCTATAGATTTAGCGTCAGTGCATCCAGTATTTCATATTTCCTTGTTAAAAAAATTATTGGTGATTCAGCTATAGTCATTTCTTTAGAGGATGTGAATGTTAAGGATAGCCTTTCTTACAAAGAGGTCCGAGTTGAGATCCTTGATCATTAGATTTGAAGACTAAGGAATAAAGAAGCTCCCTTAGTCAAATTTATTTTGTAGAATCAGTCCATTGAGGGAGCCACGTAGGAAGCTGAAGCAGATATATGAAACCAATACTCTCATCTTTTATCTGTAAACTCAGATTCAGCTTACGGTAATGATTTTCCTCAGATCAACTCTCTTCTGTTCTCAGTTTCATCTATGTGATCCATTTCATGTCATTGTATATATTTAGTTTAGTTCATGTATCATGTTTCAGACTTAGTTATGTAATCATGCTTCCAGTCATGTATACTCAGTACATGAACTCAGTTACTTTAGTACTCTTAGCTTAACTAGTATTATTTAAGGTCAAATATTCCCATGAGGGAGATATTGTAATGCCTCAAAAAAGTCTTAGCTCATTTCAGCTCTTAGTTGCATGTTAAGCGGTCGCAAACTTAAAAATTAGCCTAAGTGTTGAGGACATAGTCATTTCCAAGGCCCCTAATCTTCCATTATTTTATTTTTGATCTTCCTGACATCAGAACATTGATTTTTAAGTTGATTCATGATCGGGGTTGTTCAAAGTACATCTCAGGTGAGTTTTGGAATTTTTAGATGAGCATAGAGGTGTGTTTGGATCACAAAAATAGTAGCAGCACTAGGATGAGCCCGTGGCTCCCCCTCTAGTGCACTGCTATGAAGACCGCGGCACCCCTTTAGTGCACCACTCTACAGCCTGCGTCGCGCCCTCCTTCACCTTTTCATCTTTTTATTCCTTGATAATTAAGGGCATTTGGGTCATTTCCCTTTACCCAATCAGTCAATAACACGAGATTTAGCTCCCCAAAGAGCATTATTTGCTCTTTTAATTACAAATCCTCTAAAAAGAAGCCCCATTTTCCTCAATAATAAACCCTAACCCATTCTCAAACAATCAAGGAGTTCAAGCTTCAAATCTCAAGAAATTGCCAAGTATATTCACAAAATCATTTAGTGAGGTATGTGTGATGTTCATCCATGGGTTCATTTCACCCATGGAGTCCAAGAATCCCTTTTTTATTTTAAATTATGAGTTTTCATGTTTAAGTTGAAATATCTCCATGAATCTTTTGCTAATTCAATTACAAGTTATGTTATAAGTGTTGTTTTCAAGTGGGATGACCCATTACGTGTTTTCAGGTATTGTAATCTTCACGTTAAATCCCTAAGTTATAATGTTAGTCTTGTAATCATGTTATTCTCGCATGCTTTACCCATTCTCATAATTAAGTTCATAACTCTCATGTGTTTAATGAAATGCCTAAGTATTGGGTTTTGAACAATGATCCCCTACTATGGTTTTAAAGCTTTTATAGGACATTATTGTTAATTCTATTCAGTGTTGGTGGGTTATAAACACCCGATACGTACGTGATTTACATAAATTCAGCTTTTCAAGTATATAGAAAGTCAATCCATGAGTCTTATTAGTATACTTAGATATTCATATTCATATTTACGATGAGCACTAATGATACATAATAACATTCAGTTGGGTTTAGTTCAGTCCAGTACCAGTGTCAGTTCAGTTGGGAGTATGATTTAGCACCGAATGAACCTAGAGATGGGGGCTCATAGATCAATTAGGATTGGGTCCTTAGTAGTAGTCCCTATGTTCCAGGACTACATAGCTAGCATAAGATTATGAGATTTCAGCCACCAGTTTAAGACTGGCACTCTCTAAGGGGTCACCTTCCATTTTAGGACTGACTCCCTAGTCCTTCGGGACATCATATTAGTGGATCTACAAAGCCAATGTTAGTACCCATGGCACGATACTGAAACGTTTCGAACTGGGGTTACAGGTGGGACCCTAATTAGCATAGATTGGGGCATGTCAGTAACGTAATACCTCCCACAGTCTCAGTACAGTATTTCAGTGTATTCTCAATCATGTTTACTTGACCAAGTGTATTAACTTTCAGTTATCCAATTATACAATTTATAGTTTTTTTTAGATTTCTTACCTATTTCAGATTACAAATTTATGCTTGGTCTTGCATTCTCAGATATTACCATTTTCATGCATTCATGTTCAGTTATCTCATGCTATTCAGTTAGTTCTCATTCCATATGCATAGTACCTCATGCATATCAACCTCACCTTATATCATATTCCAGTATATTAAAAGTAATAACAACATACTATTCTTTGCGCTATGATGTCTTATATCATAGGTTTGGATGTACAGTTTCCTAACTGCAGTTAGATAACTCAGCATAATCTAGGAGTTATTGTGGTGAGTTCTCATCCATCGAGGACATATTATGTTTATTCAGTTATTTTAGTATTTTATTTTATTATGTCAGTCGGAGTTAGTTGGGGGCTTTTCCCATCTACTCCTTAATTTGTTTAAAGACTTTTAGACGTTCAGACAGTCAGTCAGTTACTTTATGTTTTATTAGATATTTTAGACTAATTCATGATTTGGTATTTTAGTATTTAGATTTATATTTCTTTCTCAGTTTATCTTTCACACAGGTGTTATGTTCACATTTATTTAGTGCTCACAGTAGGTACCAACTCATGGGTTAGATTGTGGTCACTTGTGACCGTAAGCACCATTGTTGTGACTAGGATGTAGCCTCAGGTAGTGACAATGGATTTCGATTATAGCTCAATAGTGGTAAATGCTTATAAACTGATATAGATACTAATTAGTGCTAAGTAAGGATTAGAGGTGGATATTTATTGAATGGTTAATAATTACTTGCTGATAAATGAGGTTTAGTTGGTAATGATGACTAGTAATAAGAGATGATGGATAATAAATGACATTAGTTATAATTTTTGGTTATCTAATATTAATGATTAGGGATATTTGGTGAATAGTTGCATAAGTGATGGCTAGAGTTATATGATAACTAGTAGTCAAATGGATTAGTTAATACGAGATGTTTAGCTAGTGAATAGTGACTAATGTATAATGATACTAAGATTGTTAAATGATGATAATTGTGGAATGATGGTTGTATGAAGATGAAAGTTAGTTATAATGTTGGTTGATTTCTTTATTCTTCTCTTGAGTGTACTCTCTAGTTGTATGAGAGGCTGTGATGAGTTCATTACTCTTCATGTACCAGTTGGTATATGGAAGCCAACTTAGTAGTTATGTTTGCTTGTGTGGATGCTTATTAATGCATTATTATTCCGAATGGTTTATTTATTATGAATGGAGATATTGGCATGAATTGATGCCTTATGTTATATGGTTATTCCGGTTTAATTACTCATCTTATGTAGTGGTATTGAAGATAATGAAGGTCCATTTTCGTACCTTGACTTAGTTTATGTTATCTCACATTTTATCATACTTATATCATTATTTAGATCAGTTGGTCGATGATGCCTAGTTAATACGCATTGTTTTGGTACTCATACTTCACTTTTGTACTTTTTGATGTAGATCCAAGTACTATTCATCATCGTTGATCATTGTTCATACGATGATTGATTTTCAGAGATAGTGTGAGCTCTTGGAGTTTGATTCACCCATTTCCCTCTATCTTTATTTTTAGTCTTATTTTGAGACAGATGTATTGACTATTCTTGACTTTGAGTTGTATTGATACTATTAGATGCTCTTGTACTGGCTCTACCAGGTCATGGGATTGGTATCTTATGTTGTCTATTTTATCTATTTAGAACACTTGATTTATTTATAACTTGTTTTTCTTGAATTTGGCCTATGATGGGCATTTCCTACTGAATTAACCCATTGTGTTAGCTTCGAGTTATCGTTTTGGCTTACCTAGTAGAGGAATTTAGTACGTAACATCATAACTCATAAATCAGGTCGTGACAAGTATTGCCTAGTAAAATTTTTTAGGGGTATAATGGTCCAAGGTCTATCAAAACTCTATATATATTACCCGTAGGTTGTTTTATTCATTATTGATGTCTAGAAATTTAGAGAAGAGAGGAAGAACACAAGTTTGTAAGGTTTTACTTCATTTATGTGTTCATTAATCATTGAATCTATATTCTTTATGAATTTTATTGCTCATAATCAATTCATGAGTGGCTAAACTCATAGTATCTAAGCTTTTAAGACATGAAAGTTGATGTCTAACTATCATATTATTTAATATAGATTTTCATTATTGACTTATTTTGTATTTTTGTGATCTTAATTATTTGGTAGATTGATCATCTCTCAAACATTATCTGTGGTGTATAGATTTCACTAGAAATAGGAATTTGTGTATGCCATAAGGGAATGTAGGGCTTGACTGTGAACTCTATAGGGAAAAGAGAATGATTTGCTAGCATGGATAGAGAGAAATCACATGCACTTCATTATCAATCGATGACCATAGGAATATACGTGTTAAGAATAGTTAAATTGGCTTAGAATGATGGAATAACACTTGATATAGATAAAATCAAGTCACAACTAGTAACTTAGAAATCAATTATACCAATGTTTTGATAACTCAACTAGATTATCTAAATACCATGACAATGGATCCTCTTTCTAATTTGAATCTTAAAACACTAATCTATGATTTGTCTACAATTGTTTTATGTACATGAAAACACAAAAATCACTCATTACTGCTTGTACCTACTGAATAGCCAATGTAAGAATTCAAACTAGAAAGTTAATTTATCAAATCCCTTGAGAAGATATCTGGAGTCACATAATGTATTACTTGTACAACGGCATACACTTGTGTGTTCATTTTGGTGAAACAAGTTTTGGACTCCATTGTGGGGGATTTGATTGATATTGATAGACTATTTTGAACTATTAAAATTTTAGTTGTTTTTTTGTTTCTATTTTACATAGGTTACATGTTATTATATGCCCAAACTAAGAGTCAAAGTAATCCCTTGATTCCTTATGACCCAAAACTTAAACATACTCTCAGAGAGGTGAGAGCAATAGATGATAATCTGAACCCCTAAAATATATTTGACAATAGGGCTATAGTCTAGCCACCTACTCTAAAACATATTCCTATATTAAATTATATGAGACCAAATTAGTAGAATGCCTCAAATGCAATAATGAAGCCAAACATTATAATAAACTTTAACTTAAAAAAGATCACAATGTGATTGGTGCATAATATGTGCCAATATAAGGGTAAACCACACAATGACCAACACAAGAACCTTTAGGAGTTCATCGAATTAAGTGATAACTTTATCTACCAGAATTTATTAGATGAATACATGAAGTTGACATGTTTCCCTTCTCACTAATTAAGGACACAAAACAATGGTTACAAAATGATCTTGCAAGATTGATTACAACTTGTTATGTTGTCTCATAAAACTTTCTCAACTTATCATCTTGAAGAACAGAGAAGCTTACAAGTAGGATTTATAATTTTATACAAAAATATGCTAATCCCTTATGCAAACATTGGATAGGATAAAAAAAATAAAAAATTAAGGCTCTTCAAGGAACATTCAGGAGAATTCGGTCTAGGTATTCATCCAAGAGGGATTATCTCATGGCTATTTGCACTAGTGAGATTTGGGAGGAGAAACTGATCACTCTTGAGAGAGTTCTAGGATATCCTTTTATTTTCGAGGAAAAAATCAATGCTGCTCGAGTAAATTTTATAGCCAATACTTACCTATTCTTTGATCCTTCCAAAGTTGCTTTTCCCTTGATGACATGTCCTCAAGTAAGATATTGGAAGAGATACGAGGCTCATTGGTTGAACTTTTTGATGATATATCCTTAGAGATCGTCCTTCTTATTTTTGGTTTCTCATATAGTCACCCAGTTTAGCTATATTCCCTCTAATAAATTTGGAGACTTGTTTGGTTACATTGGATTGTAGTACGCTATAGGGTATAAGCTACTCAACATTTTTTACTTGATTATTATTGTTATACTTTTTTAAAAATATATCTAGTGCTTTATTCACTTTGGGCAAGATTGTTTTCATACCAAAATCTATTACCATTTATTTTTCTCGAGTTAATGGTTGATTGTGGATGCTGACTAGTTTTTGTTATCACAGAATTCTCACTAAATCCATCATCCTTCCGAGAGGTGGGACTCCATAAAGGAAAGTGATGATATGTCAAATCAATGTGCAATTATGTTTTGCTCGCTTTGCCATCAATATCGTATGTATATACACATTCTTATATTACATGCTCTTTCGACTTCCAGTAGCCGGGGCCCATGATAAGGTATTGTCTCCAACATTCCCTTAAGTTAGGAAATATCCTAATTAATTTACATGCAAAGTATTTTGGATGTTGGAGAGTCCTTTTACTTAAATTCAGATGTGTAAATACAGTGCCACATCGAGGTATAATATAATATAAGTTGAAAATAACAAGAAAAAAAGGTAATAGATGTAAGGAAAGTTTTATTTGATTGATAATCAATTCTGTAATTATTAAGGAAAGCAAGCTTGGAGATTGCTGGGCAATAAGCTTATCATCCTCCAACCCGCATACCTTAGTCTCTACTATTTTTATTTACCATATGTTAAGCCCCAAGGTTCATTCCTGACTGATTCTCTTCTCAGTATGTGAAGCTCCTACCTCTTTAAAAACCTTGTTGGCAAAAAATATGAATGGGATAAAAAGTCCAAGAAAAGGGAAAAAGAGTGTAGGGCATGCAAAGGGAATTTCCCTAGTAGTAGTACCTTTTTAAATAGTTCACATTCTAATTATTGTGCTGCTGATTTCCCCAAAGAACAATAAGCTGGTATGTTCCTTTTCCGGTTATACCACTATTCTATATGAACCTTACTATTTGGGACCCAATTTTTCCCTTTTTTGGGTTCTGAGTTCTTAATGTGACTTCTCTTAGCACCCAATCTCTACTTTTGAAATAATGAAGTTTAGTCTTGCATTTGTACGATATATCTATCCTTTGCTTTAGATCTATCATGCATATGAGATTAATCTCCCATTGATTTTTTAATAAATCTAAACTTCCTCTTAGAGATTTGTTATTCGTCTCACCGAACTTCAAATAGTGATAACTAGACTCACCCACCTAGACTGGTATAAGAACTACTACTCTGTATATCATTAAGAAGGGGTCTCTTCCATGTTGGATTTTGTGGTTGTACGTTGTGTCCATCGAACTCATGGAATCTCTATAAAACAATACGTTTTGAATTTTTCCAATCTTTTTTGGAGGTTGAGAGTATCGTCATGTTCATGGATTCGATCTAGCCATTCACACTTGGGTGTCACAACCCAAAAGTTAAGGTCATGATGACACCTACCCTATCCCAAACCCTGGGTAGGTAAATCCAACACCTAAATAGTTAAAGAATATGGAAAAGAGATAATAAACCTAATACAGAATGTTATGAAGATGTCAAGACATAATATAAATAACTACAAGATCTGAATTTGTACAAAAGACAACTCTAATCCCAAAATTTGATTTCATCAGTAAAGAGCACTACATCTGGTAAAGAGTATGAATACGCAAGTATATCTGAAAAAAGTAAAATAAAGTAAATAAAGATAGAAGAAGTTTGGAATCAAGCCCCAAATGCGGAGCTCACCCATCCTCTAAATATGCCTTCACCACACTATAATCTCATGATCTATAAGTCACACTCAAACTAGGATCTTCACCAAAAGGGAACAAAAAGAAGGAGTGAGTATTGTCCAATTATACTTAGTAGGTATCATAGGTTGACTAAGTAAAGAAGAAAACAAAAAGAGTTAGGAATACTTGAGCATATTTTCACCCACATACAAAAAAGTTTCCAACGATGTCTCAAATTCTTTCTTAAAAATTCTACAAGTATAATATTTATTTACAAGAATAATTACACATAAATATATAATAAATACCTAAACACACGATGAAAAATACATAAATAGTAGTACAGATGATACAATACAATGTAAAGCAATGGGATGATAATCTCATGGCCCTCGTGTACACCTTCTGAGAATAAGATGCCATGATAGGACCTATGGGCGGTTGACAACCTAAATATCATATCCAATCAACCTTATTAATAGAATCCTCGGTCAAGGGCTTTATAAAGTGTTCTATTTTCTTTCAAAATCAATGTGGTACCAATTCTATGTATATGGATGAACGAAATAAAGATGCATTATCATAACTAAAACAATAACATATAATGAATTAATGCAATGATGGTATCAAATGAGCTAAAATCTCCTTAAATCTTAATAAATCATGATATAAGTAATACCATGACACCAAATTAATGAATAGTCATGCAAGACATCAACAATATAATATCAATCCCTTATTGAGGCATCACAATATGTACAAGAAATAATACTCAAATAAGACCAATATCAAACCCCACTCGGCATACCATGTTAGTCCATAAGGAACACATCCATGAGCTCTCTACTTGCATAGAATCCAAAAGGGGCAGTGAACCAATGCTAGTTTGGTGAATATAGGCCAAATAGGAAAGACAAGAAGCCTTTCCTACTATGTAGCGAGCATGTTAAAAAGATATAACACTCTTCGAACATGAGTTAAAAGATCCTTAATACTAATACCAGAATACTAGGAGTAGCTAAATTCATGATCTTGGTAAAATAATATAGAACTACATGGTAAGGAGACAACCAATTCATACCAAATATTACATCAAAATCAACCATAAAATCAATTCAACCCTAGTTTTATGCCTCAAAATAGTCATAACACATGATCAGTACACTCAATCAACCATTAAAGAATTGCCTATAGAGGTATATACATTAATAGTCATAGAAAGTTACTCACATATAAGATAAATACCACTATCAAAATATATACATACAAAGAGAATATAGAACCCGAGTCAAACAACTATAAAAGGATAATAGCAAACTGGGATGTTATTTGTAATTACTACATTAGAGACCTCTGCCTCAAGTCTCTTAGGAAAAGAATAATTCTCACGTCCATTACAAAAATGAGTGAATCCTAATCCATCATTACGAGCTCCCTAATACCCACCTATCATACCTCAAGAACTAACTCTACTGCCCTGTGTACCATATCTGATTATTGATAATAGAGTCACATAAAATTAATGCTGAGAACCATAATGGGAAGAACAAATCATATGTAGAAGAAATCCCTCACTATGTGTCCATACTTATCACACACAAAATATCCTCTACTAGAAGAATCATTTTAAGAGGGCTTAAAAGAACCAAAATAAGACCCTTAGCCTGCATAGCCTGATTTAACCACCTAAAGTTTTAGAACCTCAAACATACCATCTGAACTCTACAAAGATGCTTGAACTGATTGGCTATGATACCTATGAGAACCTATGCTCAAGAAATACCTACCTCATGATACATAACCAATTTGCATTGTCAGTGCCCCCTCTTAGCACGACAACCCTACATACCATGGTGAATAGTTTTAATCATCTTAGACTAATCCACTATACTTTAAAAAGAACCACCAAAAATAACTAACTGACCCTTCACTAATAAATAATAAATAGTAAAACCCTTGAAAACTTTCTAATCCTCTCAAACTCGATAGAAATACTAGGAATCATATCTGGATAATGCATCAAAATGAGCCTTACACTCTACGATATCCATAGTGCCCTACTCCAATGATTAAAATCTTCTCTTCACTGGTCTCTTAAGCTAAAGGACACAAATGCTCTAGAAAAGTCTCAAAACACTTGAACCACATTAAATGCAGGGAAACCGATAGTCTACATCAAACAAAAGATCTTCACCACTACCTAGGCATATGATTTAACTGGTAGGTAGAGTAATCAACACCATGGGATGTAATAAAATTGAGGTTATACAATAACTCCTTGATAATTAATAAGAATTTCATAAGCATACTCTCCAAGGAATCACTAAACTTTGGAAGGGACACTCTAATAAATCTCTCGAATCTTTTTTGCTTATCAACATACATAACATGACCTAGAGCTATAGGTGGAACAAGTATTCTAGTAGGTAAATTCTTAAAATATTAGGCCATGATGACATCTGGCTGTTCTTTGGGAGTCTAAAAACCATGAGCAGTATCCTACCCTAGAATATGTACACCTTCTATAGTTTGAGAACCATCTGGTGTACTCAATAAAATACCAGCCTAGGGAATGCCATCGAAATAACCTAAAAGGTGAACTAATAGATCCTACAATACTGGATAACCATCATATCTTGAGGGACTTGATCTAGTCCCATATCAACTAGATGATAAACCTCCTCACCATGATCAACCTTAGGCTCGGGAGGGGCCACTTTAGCTTATTCTCAAGTTGGAGCGATTCCTTGTGGCCAAACTCTACCTCTGTCTTGGTTATGACCCATACCTCGCCTCCTAATTAAGGCTTAAATAGTTGGTATTGTCTTAAAATCATCAACAACATTGGATAGAGTCCTCACTATCTGCACAAAAAGAACAGAATGTATATATAGAAAAAGAAACATGAATCATATGAAAGATATGGAATAAACTTAGAGAAATTTTCCTATTATGTCATATGACCTCTTAAATATAGATATGAACATCAAAATATCAATCTTGTGGAAATCTATTAGATATCTTTCCTTTTTACTTATGAGACCGATGAGCATAGGGCTCTAACACTAATTTGTCAAGACCCAAAAGTCAAGGTCATGATGGTGCGTACCCTATCCCAACACTAGGTAGGTAAGCCCAACACCCAAATAGTTACGAAATATAGAAAAGAGATGATAAACCTAATTCAAGACTTCTTAAGTTAGTTAGACCATAATATAAATAACAATAATATATGAATATAAAAAAATACAAGTCAAATCCTAAAATCTGATGTCATAAGTAACGAACACTACAACTAATAAAGAGTATGAAAATAAACTAGTATGTCTATAAAAAGTAAAATAAGATAATAAGGATAATTTTTTTTTGAAATTATGCCCAGGAGAAGTAGCTCACCCTTTCTCCAAATTACCTTCAATCACAATATGATCCTATGCTCTATAGGTCTCACTTGAATTAGGATTTACACTAAAGGGAATAGAAAGTTAGAGTGAATATAGTAGTACATTTGTAGTTAGAAGGTATCATAGACTGACTGTGAAAAATAAAAATAAAATGAGTAAAGAATACTATGAGCATGCTTCCACCAGCGCATAGAAAAATTCTGAACGGTCGCTTAAATCATATCTCCTAATAATTTTGTAAGTATAATATCTATATGTAAGGATAACAGAAAAGGGTCAAAATACCCTTGAACTAACTGAAATGGATAAAAAATACCCCTCGTTAGTTTTTTTGGCTGAAAAATACCCGTCTGTTAAATATTTGGCTAAAAAATGCCCCTTCTAACAGAATTTTACCAAGCATGCCACCTATGTAAAAAGGCCACCCAATTTATTACCCTTTGTTATTTGATTTTGGATTGAGATTTTTTCATTATGGGTCGGGTTGGATAATAAATTGGGTTGTGAAATTAAAAATGGAATTGAATACGTGGATGGTGATGTGGCATGGCCACGTGGCCTTTTTTACGTAGGTAGAATGCTTGGTGGATTTCTGTTAGAGGGTGGGGCATTTTTAGCCAAATATTTAACAGATGGGCATTTTTGAGCCAAAAATTTAACGAGGGGTATTTTTGATCCATTTCAGATAGTTCAAGGGTTTTTTTGACCCTTTTCCATAAGGATAATTTCATATAAATATATCATAAATATTTGAATAAGCAATGACAAACACATTTAAAAAAGTACAGATGATGCAATGCAATGTAATGCAGTGGAATGATAATAAAGTAAGCCATTGGATAGCCCTCGTATACAACTTTTAAGCATAAGATTCTAGGACAGGACCCACGAGGGGTTTGCAACTCATATACTTTTACAATCTTAATCTCATACCTCAATCAACCTTGTCGGTAGAATCCTTAGTCATAGGTTTTATAAAGGTATTTATTTTCATTAAAAATTGGCGTTTGTCTAAGGCACCAATTCCATGTATATCGATAAATGAAATGAGTATGCATTCCCATAACCAAAACAATATCATATAATAAATCAATTCAACGATGGTATCAAATGAGCTCGATTTTCCACAAATCTCAATAAACCATGACAAGACATTGCTTAGAGCCACAATAATAAAGAGTCCTGTATGACATTAATAATATCATATCAAGCCCCCATTTGGTGGAAAATAATACTCAAACACGAACAATATCAACCCCTACTGGGGTACCACCACAATAATTATATCTCAATTCAAATATAATGTTCATCAAAGCCCCCACTCAAGCATTATAATAATAATAATCTCTTCAGTCAATAATAATACTAAAATAGGCACCCATATGGGCATGATGATACAATAACTATCTTAATATATGAATCTCATGATCAATCAAAACCTATAGCATACTTTAGCTGACTGGTTAGCTACCCAATTAAATCTTAAGAAATTTAAGACAAAATATATCTCAAAAAGTCAAATCCTAAGCTTGGACCTTTTAATACATAGCCTTTCCTTTATGTGCGACTTTAAAATGAACTAAATCAATCACAAAAAGTAATTACATGTCAAGAGAAGTCTAATGATACCCATATAAGATACTTTCATTCTGGATAAAAAAAATAGTTCAAAAATTGATCTAAAGGCAAAAAAGGATAAAACAAGAATTTTTTTTAAGAATCAAGTTTCAGTATCACAAGGACCCTAAATTGTAAAACCCATCAAAAAGAAAATTTTGAATCAAGGTTGAAATCATCAAAAAACCTTTTTCTCACTTTACTAGGTAAAACACTAGAATTCTAAGTTTACAATCCAGGTATTGAAGTCTTTCTAAAGATAGAATCAATGAATAATAATTGAAATAAAGTTTAGAAACTTACACGAATACTTCAGATAAAAATACCTTTTTATATTGTCTTTCCCGAGGTCCCAAAGTCCAAAAATAAGAAGTGAGAAAATAGAGAATTTATACTGTTTAGATGGACAGTGCTTCATGATTGTTGTCCCTACCTTATGATTGCAAGGATCAATATTTGATCGATATTAGGTTGTTCATTTGAATTGTACCTAGTGGGCCTCATGATTATGAAGAAGAACCTAACCAAGTATACTTGAAAATTCTATTCACAATCATTGTCAACTAACCATGTGATCATGATGAGTAACTTAGTCAAGCTCTATGATTTCTACACCAGGCCTCATGACCATGATGAAGGATCAGGTGTTGCACCTGATGATAGCAAACCACCTAATACAAGCTCCAAAAATCCTCTAAATAGACCCTCGAGATTCATTTGTGACCACATAGAAATAAACTAATAATGTTACTAGGCTATTTTGGACATTTTAAACTTAATGGAACCACTAGATTGATCAAAAGAGGTTTTTTTCAACAAGTTATCCACCAATACCTTCTTAGGCTAAATTTAACTAGTTTCTCATATAATAGGTCAAAAATTAATAAAAGGGAGCATAAACCAAAACAAAAATGCCACTAAACCAAAAAAGGCATTTTAGATCTAATAGAACTGATAAAATCACCCTTTAATGCTCGGACCATAAAATGTTGATCAAAGTCAAACTAATCACTTATAAGGCTACTCAAAACCTCAAACTCTCTCAAAAAACTATTGAATGCTTTAGGGACTATGCCAATCAATGCCATAACTAATAAATAAAATATAGCAACTATAGGGAATGGTTAAAATAGAGAAAAAGCTAAAAATCACATTAAAGTTTTTTCCATTAGGTTTTAAGGATATGAAGTGATTATTTTTATGTTTAGGTTTAATAGGAACTCCATCAATTTTGATCCCATGAATAGGGTTCCATTAGTCCATGTAATATCTTTTGGTATCCTAAATTCGAAAATTATATGGTCCTATATGAAGACTATCACTTCCTACTCTGGAACTTGCTTGCATACCTCTCTTTCTACCTATTTGGAGAAGTAGTTTGTCATAACCAACAAAAACTTCACCTGGCTTGGAGCTGGCAACAAAGGTACTATGTTGTCAATCCCTCATTTCATAAATGTCCAATGGAAGGTTACCACACACATCATTTCCCTTGGATGGTAGAACTTATAGGCTAACTAATAATAATTGTTTCATTTCTCTACCAATTTATATCCTTCCCACACAACCTTGTGTATCAATGAGCCCTCTATATAATAGTTTCTATATACCTTCTCACGGACCTCCCTCATCACATACTTAGTGTCTCTAAGCCCTAGATTTTACTAGTGGCCTTAGGTATGATATTTTGTAAATGATCCCATCCATCAGGTACATTTATTTTTTTGATTTGAATCCCTCGAGATATGTTCGTGAAAGTGGATAATATTCCATCCTTTAAATACTTGATGTATTTTTCCTCTAGTCCCATACAAAAATCATGTAGTTTACTTTCATTTATTCCAAGGCCTCCTAACACAAAAGCTAGGCAATAGCTTCCCTCGCAATGTCATCCACCTTAGTTCTAACTTTAGTGTAGCCAATACATCTGCCTCATCATTCTTCCTACACATAATCTTTTCAAAGTACTATTTTCTGAAATGGCATAAATTGTATCATACCTTGACTAGATACTTTATATCCATTGTCTTTTATATAAAAATTCCCTTGATTTTGTTCACCTACATTAGAGAGTCAAAGAAATCTAAATATAAACCTCAAATAAAGGACTTATACTCTACCTTATTATTTTTGAGAATAACATAGTTGATTGCATATCTTAATCTTGACCCTCTCATGGACACTAAGACTATGTATGCCAAGGTCGATCCCCTTCTCATTAAAGGCCACATCCATAAATAGGGTCCAAGTTATTAGTTGGTGTCTGTAGGCCAAAATAGCCTCCTTTTTAACCTGTGTAGCATCCTAGCACACATGGAAGTGTACGTGGTCACCCAAGTAGTAAGATGTAATGCCCTAAGTCTGCACCCCAGACATCATACGGTGCTCATAATCCTGAAGGACCATAAGCTAACCCATGACTGGTACCTGCTGTAATCACTAAATGATAATAAATCAGTAATAATGCAAAAATTAGGTTGAATCTACCATAAGGTTCAAAACTTAAATCAAACACTGAATACTGAAAAATAAAAACTAAAAACTGAACTATCTGAAATAATCTTGTCTGAAGAGCCTCTAACTGAGCTTTCTAAATAGGGAGTTGATGGGACAAGCCCCCAACTAACTTCTAGTACTTAAGTACTGATAACTAAAATAATACTCTGTCCTTGAACTATGAGGAATCACTACTAAATTTGCTACTGATAATCTAGGCTACTAGGTACGGTCAGGAGCCTGTGCGCCTGAACCATGATATAAGACATTATAGCATAAAAGAAAGGTATGCATTAGTACTTTGAATGTACTAGTATACTAGGTGAGGTAAGGCTGAATACAAGGGTTCATATGCATGAACAGTAACTGACTGAGAAATCATAAATATAACTGAGTGCGAGTACATGTATATCTGAAACTGCTATGGAATGATGATTATGCAATGCTATGCACATAACTATGTATACTGTAACTGGGATCACATTTAATACTAGATAATGAGTTTTGAAAATTGAATGACTGATATCTCAGTTTACTGATACTGTATTACTGTTAATTGAGTGACTATTTCTTATAGTCCTAATTATATAGAACTGAACTGAGTTATAAACTGAGTTGGGTGACTATATCTAATAGACCTGATTTTGATACTGAAATTAGGTTTTATACTGAGTCTGAATCTGAAATTGAAACTGTGGGAGTGTTCATCTAACTGAAATACCCCAATTATGAACTAAGTTATGGTTCAACCTGTGACCCCAGTTGGAAGGGTGTTAGCACCTTGCCAAGGGATACTAACAATAGCTATAAGTTAAACCTCTCTGGAAGGAAGCCCTTTAGTCAACCCTCACTGGCAGGAAAACTCGTGCGAGATGTATCAACCATAGACTGGTAGGAAGATATCTCAACCTATGCTGGCTATGTAGTTTTGTAATGCAGGGACTACTACTAAGAGTCAAACCCTTTTTACTGATAGGAATGCCCCCATCCTTGGGTTCGTGCAGTGTGATTCGTACTAAGAAATGAATAGACAATGAACTAGTTTCTAGGCTATACTAGGCTTGACTGAACTATTATTAATCGTGTTGTCCAACTGAACTGGACTGAGTTCACTGAGTTCTGTTAACTGATGGAATATACTGAGTTCTGTTAACTGATGGAATATACTAAGTTCTGTTACTAACTGGGTACTACTATACGTGACATCACTAAGACTATCCTAAAACTAATGTAAATCTAGGTAGGAGCTAGTTTATCGGGTATTAGATACCCCCAAGACTCAATAGCATAGATAGTAAAAACATAGCACAATCTTGAAAACATGATAACTAGTGACTTTATCACAATTCATTCATTGGGGCATTTTAGCAAACATTTGCATGGCATGAACTTGTACACATACTATTATGTCATGATTCACTATTCAACTCTCATGAACATTATATCAAACACTTGGGGGCATAGTTTATGCACAAAATACTAGTCAATATACAAGCATCATGATCACAATTCCAAAATAACAAATTCAAGGGTACCCAACATGAAACTATATAAAACTACACACATACTATTCAATTCACATGAATTTTGTAATTAATCATGGATTAGAACCTAAATAAAATCATAATCATGAATAGAATTTAACTCAACATTGAATTCATGAAATTAAATCATCTTAAAATTTTAAAAGAGGTTTTTGAAATCCAAGGGTAGAAGGAAACCCTTAGATGAACACCTTACATACCTTGGTAAGTAAATTTTTGAAGATTGATGGTGTGTCCTTGAAGCTTTAATTTGAAATTGAATTCCACTAGGGTTTGTTCTTGAGAAACTTTGAGAAAGAATGCGGGGTTTTACCTTTGGAGAGGCTTAATATCGTGTTTTAGAGGCTGATATAAGGTGGAAAAAGACCCATTTACCCTTCTGGATGCAGAATTAAAAGAGCAAAAATTGTGCCCAGTGACGGCAGACTAACGGGCTACGTTGATGGCATCAATGCGATGGCCAACGCATCGCATCGAGTTCATATTAGGTAATTGGAATATGAACTCTAAGGTAGGGAAAAATATTTGTCAATCCTATAGGCAACGCAGCATGTCGAGATCACATCGACTCACTATTTTGGTCATCCAAACTTGATTCAAATAATGTCCAAAAAATATAAAACATACCCGAAGTAATATATTGACACACCTGATCATGATTCAGTCCAAGGATTGACATTTTAAGGTCATAAGGGTTGTGAAATAAGATTGCCAACTTATGAAGGATAAAATGAATTCTAAGTATCAGTACTTAGCTTAAATTTCTAAATCTTGGGAACATTCTTCCTCGAATGAGACTGACTAAGCTGAGAATACTGATAGACTGAATTTACATACTGCTCATGCACAACTGAAGCATGATTTCATAAATGAATCTACTGATATACTGAACTGTCATACTGACATGCATAACTGAAGCATGACTAAGTTCTAAAGAAATGACACATGACTGAGCTGTTTTATGAAGGTACACATGATATGAGAATGCTATGCAACTAAACTAACATAGAGTTGTAAAGGAAATCTGAGCATAGAACTAATTAAATTCAAGGAAAACTATTTTCTTGAGCTTAGTCTGAGCTTGGGAAGAAGAGTTAAAGATACTTGGTTCACATATTTGTTTCTACTTCTTAAGTATCTTCCTCAATGGATTGATTTTGCCTAAGAACTTTGACTAGAGGAACCTCTTTGTTCTTTAGTCTGCGAACCTACAAATTAAGAATTTTGACTAGGATTTCCTCATAAGAGAGGTTATTTTGGATATCAAATCCCTCTATCGGGACTACAACTGCTGTGTCACTAATGTACTTCATTAACAAGGAGATATGAAACACTGGGTGCACTGAAGCTAAGTCTAAAGGCAACTAAAGCTCGTAAGCTAATTTTCCAAAACAGTTGAGAATTTGGTAAGGATTGACATATTAAGGACTGAGTTTCCCCTTTTTTCCAAACCTCTTCACTCCCTTCATTAGAAAGATTTTCAAATACATAAAGTCACCAATCTCAAACTCAAGATCCTTTCTTCGCACATCGACATATGATTTCTATTGGCTCTGAGCTATCTTGAGCCTTTTCCTGATCAACTAAACTTTTCTAAGGCATGAAATACCAATTCAGGCCCTACCACTATGGCCTCACCCACTTCAAACCAACCAATAGGGGGTCTACATCTCCTCCCACAGAGTAGAATGATAACTATTATTAAATGCAAACTCAATCAAAGGCAAGTAGTCATACAACTACATTTAAAATCAATGACACACGCTCTTATCATATCTTCTAGTGTCTGGATGGTCCTTTTTTCTTGACCATCTATCTGTGGGTGAAAGGCTGTACAGAGATAAACTTAGGTAAGACCCTTTTGGAAGGCTTTCAAGAAATGTGAGGTGAACTGCGTACCTCTATCTGAAATGATAGCTAACGGAACTCCATGCAATCTGACCAACTCTCTAACATAGAGCTTGGCATAATCCTTGGCTGAATACGAGGTATGAACTGGTAAGAAATGAGCTGATTTAGTCATCTTATCCACTATGACCCAAATCGAATCAGACTGACGATGAGTATGGGGAAAACCCATCATGAAATAGATGTTCACCTCTTCCCTTTTCCAATTGGGAATACTGAACTCCTGCATAGCTCCACTAGGCTTTTGATGCTTGATCTTAACCTGTTGATAAGTCAAGCACTTAGCTACAAATGCTATAATGTCTTTCTTTATCACACTTCACTATTAGACTTCCCACAAGTTGCGGTACATCTTGGTGGCCCCTGGGTGAATCGAGTAGCGTGCACCATGCATTTCTGCAAGAATTCTCTATCTCACACCATCCATATATGGCACACATAGTCTACCATGGAAAATTAACACACCATCTCCCCCTTGGGATAAAACCTCTACTTTCTGATATCTGACTGACTTTTTTAGTTTAACTAAACTGGGATCTCTGTTCTTCTTTTCTTTTACCTCAAAAACCAAAGTGGATTCCAAACTATTTTGCACCTATACGCTACCCTCTGCTGAATCAACTAAGTGGATGCCTAGTTGAGCAAGATGATGAACTTTCTAAACTAATTTCTTCTTACCATGCTCCACCTGAGTAACACTACCTATAGATATCCTACTGAGAGCATCAGCCACTATATTTTCCTTTCCTCGATGTTACAGAACACTCATGTCATAGTCTTTCATAGCTTTAACCACTTTTTCTGATGTAGGTTTAGGTCTTTCTAATAAAACACATACTGCAGGCTCTTGTGGTCTGTAAACACATCCATATATACCCCATACAAATAATGCCTCTAAATCTTTAAGGCACACACGATAGATGCTAACTCAAGATCATGAGTGGGGTAATTCTTTTCATAGGGCTTAATCTTTTTAGATGCATAGGCTATGACCTTACCTCTCTGTATCAAAACACACCCCAAAACAACTTTAGAAGTATCACAATACATAAAAAATCCATCTGAACCATATGATAGAGTCAAAACTGAGGTTGTAGTGAGTCAAATCTTTAACTCCTAAAAACTCTTCTCACAAGAATCTAACCACTGAAACTTGACTTTCTTCTGAGTCAATATGGACATGGGGGATGCACTAGATGAAAATCTTTCAAAAAACCATCGGTAATAGCCAGCCAAACCCAAGGAACTCCTGATATCTAATAGAGAGATGGGTTTAGATAAGTTTCTCACTGCTTTAGTCTTTTGAAGATCAAGTGTAATGCCATCACCGAAAACTATATGACCAAGGAAAGCTACTGACCTTAGCCAAAATTCACACTTACTGAATTTGGAGAATAATCGATTGGCTTTGAGAGTTTGTAATACTATTTTAAGATGGTCTGTATGATCATGTTCACTACGAGAGTGGACAAAAATGTCATCATTAAAGACTATGACGAACATGTCAAATACTACTTGAACAGATAGTTCATCAAGTCTATGAAAGCTACTGGGGTATTGGTAAGACCAAATAACATGAGTAATAATTCAAAGTGACCATACTGTGTTTTGAAAGCTATTTTATTAATGTCACATTCTCTGGCTCTGAGCTGGTGATAGCCTGTTCTGAGGTCTATCTTAGAAAAGTAGCTGGCAACCTGAAGTTGGTCAAGAAAGTCATTGATTCTAGGAAGTGGATACTTGTTCTTGACCGTTACTTTATTTAGCTGACGGTAGTCTATAGATATTCTAAGAAAACTATCTTTCTTATGCACGAATAGAACTGGTCCACTCCAAGGGGATACACTGGGTCTGATGAATCACTTATATAGAAGATCCTTTAACTATTCCTTTAACTCTTTGAGTTATTTTAGGGCCATTCTATATAGTAGGATAGAGATAGGCTGAGTATCGATATGAAGGTTTATTCTTAAGTTAATTTCTCACTCAGGAGAGACTCCAGGAAGATATTTGGGAAATATATCTAGGAATTCACATACTATTGAAACTGACTCAAGATTAGAGGTCTCTAAAATAAAGTATTTAAATCTAACAAGATGATAGACACACCTCTTAGATATTATTTTTCTCTCCCTTAGGTAGGAAATAAGCTGAACTTTAAGTACTAAAGTACTACCCCTATACTCAAGGACAGGTTTAATTGAAAACTAAAAATAGAAAACTCTATTTCTACCGTCAACTGAAGAATAGTATGAATGAAGACAATCCATACCGAGAATAACATCAAAATCTATCATCTCTAATTCTATTAAGTCTACTAAAGTGGCTTTCTAAGATACCATAATCGAACAGTTCCAGTATACCCGTTGGGCTATGATATATTTACCCACTAGGGTAGAGACTGAGAAGGGCTCTTCTAGGATTTCGAGAGAAATTCTGAAATAAACAGCTATATAAGGAGTTATAAAGAAGAAAGAAGCTCTTGGATCTAGCAAAGCATAAACATATAAATGATAAACTTGGAACGTACCAGTGACCACATTAGGGGAATTTTCCTGATCTTGTTGAGATTAGAGTGCATGAAGTATGTTTGGTTATTGCCCACTGGTGGCACTGGAAGCAGTACCCTACTAACACAAGAGACCGGACTGAGCTGGGGGACGATTATGCTGACTCTATGAACCCAATAGAGGATAATTTCGAATACTATGGCCTAGATTGCCACATCCAGAAAACAAAAAACTACTATCCCTACACACACCCTGATGATTCCTACAACACTTCTCGTAGAGAGGGTTGATACGACAACCCTTTGGCCTTAACATTCTGGCCCTTTTATGCTTTTTTCTATTTTCCCTATGTTTCTCCTCCTCACTCGGTGAATCCTGAGCTATAAGACTAGATAGGAAAATATCCAGCTGATTGTTTTGAGCAGCTATTGAATAAGCTAAGGCAATGTAAGCAGCCCTGAGTCAGGGTTAGAGACATGCTCATTTAGGGGATCTGCCTGAATAGGTAGAGGTGCTGGGTGATTTCCAGTTCTTCTTCCATTTGTCTTTTTAAGAGACACATTCACTGTATATGGAAGTAAGAAAAGGGTTAGACTGAGAGGTTGACTTTAGCTCATGCTCACTCGCATGACATGAATACAGAAAGAAGGGAAACTTTTTCTAAAATGCCTTATAGCCTCTTGTTCATAAGTGTGGCGTGCTACACACCCATAAATAAGACTACTAGATGCTTCTCTGTTGAACCTTAAGCTCTAATACCAAGTTTGTAATGCCCCGAGTCTGTACCCCAGATGTCACATGGTGCTCATAATCCCGAAGAAGCATATGCTAACCCATGACTGGTACTGGCTGTAATCACTGAGTAATAATAATTCTATAATAATATGGAAATTAGGATAAATCTTCCATAAGGTTCATAACTAAAATAAAACACTAAATACTGATAAATAAATACTGAAAACTAAACAGCTGTGTGAAATAATCTAATCTGAAGAGCCTCTAACTGAGCTGACTGAAAATAGAGTTGATGGGACAAGCCCCTAACTAACTCTGACTACTGAAGTACAGATAACTAAAATAATACTCTATCCTCAAACTATGAGGAATCACCACTAAGTTTGCTGCTAATAATCTTGGCTGTTAGGTACGTTTAGGAGCCTGTGCATCTGACCAATGATATAAGACATCATAGCATAAATAAAAGGTATACGTTAGTACTTTGAATGTACTAGTATTCTAGGCGAGGTAAGGCTAAAAGTAGGAGTTCATATGAATAAATAGTAACTTGCTGGGAAATCATGAATATAACTGAGTGAGAGTGCCTGTATATCTAAAACTATTGTGGAATTCTGATTATGCAATGCTATGCACATAACTACGTATACTGTAACTAAGATCACATTTAATACTGGATAATGAGTTTTGAAAACTGAATGACTGATATTGGAGTTTACTTATACTATATTACTATTAGCTGAGTAACTGTTTCTGATAGTCCTGATTCTATAAAACTGAACTAAGTTCTAAACTGAGTTGGGTGAATATCTGATGGTCTTGATTCTAATATATAATTGAGGTTTTATAAAGAGTCTGAAATTGAAAATGAAACTGCGGGAGTGTTCATCTAATCGACATAGGGTCTAAGCTATGACCTTAGTTAGAAGGGTGTTAGCACCTTGCCAAGGGATACTAATAATGTCTATGATTTAACTCTCTCTGGCAAAAAGCCTTTTTGTCAACTCTCACTGGCAGGAAAACTTATATGAGATGTATCAACCCTAGATTAGAAGAAAGATATCTCAACCTACACTGGCTACGTAGTTTTGTAATGCATGGACTGCTGCTAAAAGTCAAATCCTTTTTACTGACAGGAATGCCCCGCATCCTTGGGTACGCTTAGTGTTGATTCCTACTCCCAACTGAATAGACACTAAAGTGATTTCTAAGTTGTACTAGGCTTGACTGAACTGTTACTGATCATGCTGTCTAACTGAGCTGGACTGAGTTTACGGAGTTTTGTTAACTGACTTAATATACTGAGTTCTATTACTGACTGAGTATACCGAGTTTTCTTACTGACTGAGTACTACTGTACGTGACATCACAAGACTATCCTAAAACTACTATAAATCTAGGTAGAAGCTAGATTGTTGGGTATTAGATACCCCCAAGTCTCGATAACATAGATAGTGAAAAAATAGCACAATCTTGAAAAAATGATAATTAGTCACTTTGTCACAATTCATTCATTAAGGCATTTTAGCAAACACTTGAATGACATGAACTTGTACACATACTATTATGTCATGATTCACTATTCAAATCTCATGAACATTATATCAAACACTTGGGGCATAGTTTATTCACATAATACTAGTCAAAATGCAAGCATCATGATCACAATTCCAAACTCACAAATTCAAGGGTTCCCAACATAAAACTACATAAAACTACACACATGCTATTTAATTCACATGAATTTTGTAATTAATCATTGACTAGAACCTAAATAAAATCATAATCATGTATACGATTTAACTTAACATGGAATTCATGAAAGAAATCATCTTAAAACTTTAAAAGAGGTTCTTGAACTCCAATGGTGGAAGGAAACCCTTGGATGAGCACCTAACATACCTTGGTAAGTAAATCCGTGAAGATTGATGGTGCGCTCTTGAAGCTAGAATTTGAAATTGAATTCCCCTAGGATTTGTTCTTGGGAAAGTTTGAGAAAGAATGAGGGATTTTTCCTTTAGAGAGGCTTAATTACATGTTTTAGGGGATGATATAAGGTGGGAAAAGACCCATTTACCATTCTAGATTCAAAATTAAAAGAGTAGAAATCGTGCCTAGTGATGCACAGACTGACATACTGCATCGATGATGACTAACATACCGCATTGTATTCGTGTTGGTTCACTGGAATCTGTACTCTGAGGTTGGGAAAAATATTTATTGATGCCATGGGCGATATGGCGCATCGAGATCGCATTGACCCACTATTTTGGTCATCCAAACTTGTTTCAAACGAGGTCTAAAAATTTCAAAACTTGCCTTAAGTAACCTATTGATACATCTGATCATGATTCAATCCAAGGATTGATATTTTAGGCCATAAGGGTCATGAAATAAGATCACCAACTTATGAAGGATAAAATAAATTCTAAGTATCAACACTTAGCTGAAATTTCTAAATCTAGCACCTCTTTTCAAGCTTTAATGGACTGAGTTAAGCTTAGAATTTTGCGGGGTCTAACACAATACAGTAAGAGCAATCAAATAGTTAAGAAACATATGAACCAACTTTAAACCATAATTAAACAATCATGTTTGTAGCCTCAATCCAAGAATAAGGGTGTTTATCGACTCAAAGTCTTACAAAGAATCATCATAGATGAGTTCATAAAGTAAAACTACAAAGAAAGTAAAGTTTGAGAAGTAAGACACCTAATTGAGACCCTTGCTTGATTTTCTTCTCTCCAATTCATCTATTGATACAAATATGGGATTAAATTATGTCTGAGTTCTCCTTTTATAGGTTTTAGGTCAATCATATGTATCCCAACACAAAAATATACACTGATAATATTGTATCATGACCCAAACCAGGCCTAGTCATAATGGGTATCTCAAGTCTGCCAAGGAACAGAGACCACCCCTATTAACCTAGCCAACCAGAATATAAGATAACTAGCAGCGATTGAATTCCAAAGATATAACAAGATAGAGCTGAGTTCCAAACGTATAGCAAGATAGATAAATCAACTAAAGTGGATCTGATAATCCACAATACAAAAAACACCCACATCCAATCCACAAAAGCCTCTAAGAAACCAAATATCAACCAAAGTCAGGACATGCCCCCAATAATAGACAAAGGCCTATCAAAATAGTCTAGGACATAAGCAAAGACAAAACCCTAAAATGATGGCCTTTCAGAGAATGGAAGCTCACCACTTCATAGCTGACTCATGGATAATCCAAAAGTCACCTACCATTGCACAAGGAAATAGAAGTGTCTATAGACAACAACTTTCGGGGATGGTTAGTGTGGTTAGCACTAGCATGTAACTTAGGGAAGAAATTAAATAATTCAATAATCAATTAATCCAAAATCATTCTAAAACCATATGCACACAATCATATACATATATATACAATATTTTAGGATAGGAAAAAAGTACTAGCATGAGATTTAAAATATTAACCTAGACTGTGTAACTTGACCGTTATAAAAACACCTATGGGCTATATAGGTCCAACCCCCTACTGGATGGGCCTCAGTGCATATTAATCGTATGAACTGGAGATATCATAGAAGGCTAGGGAATCCATAATCCTACTCCATCCATGATACATATATCTATAGTGTGTCACAAGAACAGAGTCATCAAGACTAACCCTCATGCAGGCAAACATGAGTTTCAAGTATCAGTCCCTTGGGACCTCCACTTTCATGACTAGTAATACAACCCTCTTTAAGATTGATTAAAATTCCTATTAATTTAACCATGATCATCCATTAAGGCATTAAATATTGGTATCGTCATTCAAACATGCTTGCAAGCTATTATAAACATGCCATTTTTATTATCATCACTTAGGGGAATCCAGAACACTGTAGGTTCAGTTATTCATTATAATAGGGGAATCCATGACCCCAAGTCTTAATTTAAATCAATATATGTTACATTATCCTTTTATGAAGTGCGATAGTTTCAAAAGAGATTACAATATGCATATACTCATGTTTCAAAGCTAATTTCATAAGGTGCATTTAGGTTAAGGCCAATTTCAATTCCAAATCCATTTTCTTAGGGGAATCCATGACACCAATTACAATTTACCATGACCATGCACCTAATGAGTTCAAAAACTGTCAATTCAAAACATGAATGATTCACAAAAAACATAGGAAGAGCAATTCTATCAACAACATTCAAAGGCCCTAAAACCAGTCTCTAAAACCTTCAATTAATCACATGAATAAAAATTCTAAACATATTATTGTTACAAAAGAAGTTTATTAGAAGAGATACATTCCTGAGATATCAAGAGTTATGGACAAGAAACCAATCTTAGAGCCCTAGATAATCAACCTTGAGAAACCCTATTTGTTTTTGACTTAGGGAATTTAAGAGAAATTTAGAGTATTTTAAGATGGATTAATAAAGTGTTATGGGGTCCCTTAGAGTATGTTAGGTAATGGGTTACAATTTAGGAAATAAGAGAAATAACCAAAGTGCCCTTAAATAAAATATAGAAAAATTTATCGCCTATCGCTATGAGTCACGTCATGACTAGATACGAGTCATTTCCTGGACTCATAGTCCGGGTAGTGATTCAGGGTATCCTAACTGGTATGGTCACGAGTCACACCATATGATTTATGACCATATCCTACGAATCATGGATTCCTAATCGTTACCAATACAATAACCTTGGGCCATCCTATTGGTTTGGTCATGAGTCCCACCCTACAACTCATGACTTCACGTTATGACTCTTGAGGTCTAAGTTGTGACCTCAATAGAAACCATGGACAACTTACTGGTCAAATAATGATTGGATCCATAAAACTTGTGCAAAGTCTTCATGACTCGTTACCTAAGTCATACCCTTGATAGTGAGATCAAAACTCTAAAAATTTTGTAGAGGTAAAAATCTAAGGTGTTACACATTATCCCTCACTTACGAAGCTAAAAAATCACTTTTGTCCTCTTTTTTCCCTTGGGCATGGAACGCCATTATAGCGGATGTCCAAGGGCGTGTCATGACATTATCGTGTATTCACACTACTTTTTTACATCTTATTTTGTGTATTATGGTGTGGGATGCCCATGGACTTAGATATTCTCGATTTTGACATCATAAACTCCTTCTCTTTTTCTTTGATTTCCTCACGTCATGGGTGTCTTTCCATTTCACTTTTAGTTTTTTAGCTTCCCAACATTGCTCCTAACATCTGACATGGTCTCCTGTAATATCAAATACCACTAATCAGTCACAACAAACAATAAAATTCGAGACATACCAGAATAACAAATAGCTCAATGTAATACCCCGTACTTCTACCTAGCTTAAATTTGTTCCCAAAATGTCAAAGACTTATGTTAAAGATAAATCCACTTTTATACATGTGTTATTTTAGATATTTCTACTTTTTACCATATGGGAAATTGAATAAGATTTCTATTGATACCAAATTCACCTAAATCCAATAACTGGGTAAAAAGTTATGGTGATTTAAAGTTTCAGTCGTAAAACACTGCCATTTTAGCCAGTGGCGCATCGTGCCATAAGCCAAAATAACATTTGTTAGTTTCTAGTAAAACTCCACGATTTCACCACATTGCAGAGGGATCCTAAATCCTAATTGTCAAATTCCAGTGAAGCTCTGTGATAGTGCGGCATTGCGCTAGGAATCCAGGTCGAGAAATTTTTACAAAATTTTAAAAGATGTTTCCAGGGTTAAATGGGTCTTTTCCCATGATTTTAGTTCATCCTTAAACATGAAAATTAAACCTACATGACCTAAGGATATCATTATTCGCTCTATTTTTCCTCAATTTCTTTATACTATCTCAAAGCCAAGAAACCCTAATCTTAAAAATTCAAGGATCAAGAATCTCTCCAAGCATATTTATAGAGTTACATTCTCAGGTATGTCATGTGTTGATGCATGGGTTTCTTTCACCCATGAAGCTCAAAAATCTATTTTCCAAATCCAAGATTTATGAATGTTCATGTTTTGATTGGATTGAAAAGTTATGTTCATATTGTTGTTTGGTTTCATTCCATGTTATAGACTATTAATTACATAATTGATCCTATTATGTGATGAATTATGCGATGTTCATGATAAACCCTTCAAATTACAAGTTTATTGATGTATCCATGATTATTAGATGTGTTGATGATTGTATAACCAAATCATGCTCCTCATGTATTTTATTGAATACCTATGTGAAGGTAAAGTACCATACTAGTATAAGAATATGAAATCCTCATTCACGTACAAGTTCATGCATGTCAAGTGTTTGATGAAATGTCTTAGTCAATGAATTATAGATAATGTGTAGCCATTGGGGTGCTTTAGAACTTATACATCATAAGATCCCTAATTTATTGTATTATGGATTGTCGATGTTGGTCACGTATTCCAGAAAGTCACATTTTATCAGTTCCTTTCCATTGAGACTTGGGGGTACTTATACCCAAAAAATCTAGCTGTGTGCCTAGAGTCAGTGAAATGTTCTTACGATATCCTTAGTCAAGCCATGATCCCTAGAACTCAATCAGTCATGCGACTCAGAAAAGCTCAGTAATTCAGTAATCTCAATAGTATTCTATCAGTTAATTGAACTCCATGAATTTAGTGTAGTCTAGTTCAGTTAATCATGTTCATTGTCTATTCAGATGGGAGTAGGAATTAGCACTGAGCGAGTCCAAGGATGGGAACACACACTGTCAGATAAGGGTGTGATTTTTAGAATTCATTCTTGTGTTGCAGAACTATGTAGCCAGCACAGGCTCAGGCATCAACATTGTCAGATAAGGGTTGATGAGGTGGATAAGCACTGTCTGATGAGGGTTTCACCATTCTTTTTTAGGGACACTGTCAGATAAGGGTCACCTATAGCTTGTCCTTACTAGTGGTGCGATATTGACACCCTTCAAATCAAGGCTCAGATTGGACCCCAGCTTAGCTATTATGGCGTATTTTAGGGCATAGCAGTTAGATACTACTTCCCACAATTTCAGTTATAGAATTTAGGACTGTTAGATATAGTCAACTCAGAAAAGTATGAAACTCAGCTAGTTCCATGAGAACCTAGACTATCAAATACATTCGCTCAGTATCAATTATTTCAATTATACAGTTATTAGTATCTCATGTTACTAGTACTTAGACTTAGTAATCATGCTATCACGAACTCAGTTATAGTTATTATTTATTCATGCATGTATTCTCACGTTCATTTTGTCCAGTTAGTTAGTATAGTTTATGCCTGTGAAACCTTTGCATTCGGCCTACCTTCCATGAATACCAGTACATTCAAAGTACTGGCGCATTTACGGTATGGTGTTTTATACCATAGGTTCAGAAGCACGAGCTCCAGAGCATCAGTAGCATTTGAGTCTCAACAGTCAAAGATAGAAGTGAGTCCTCATCCTTTGAGGAAATAACCATTTATTTATTTTCTCATTAATTAATTTATTAGTTAGAGTTAGTTGGAAAAAAGTCCCATCAACTCCTTATTCAGACAGTTAGAGGTTTTTCAGACTATCATGTTTAGATAGTTTATTTCAGTTATTTTGGGTATTCTATACCCCATTTAGATATTATGTTATTATCTGTTCTGTATCAGTTTTGAACCTTATGGCATGTTTCAGCCTACTATTTTTTCCTTTATACAGTGTAGTATCCAGTATACAAGTACCGATACCAATCATGGGTTAGATTGTGGTGCTTCGGGGTCATGAGCACCGTGTAGCATTTTGGGTACCAAATTTGGGGAATTAAAAACTTAGTATCAAGCCTAAGGTTCAATATTATCGTTGAAAGTCTAAAAGCTACATCTAGTAAAATCTTGTGAATGGGTGTGTTGTGCGCTACACTTATGTGCAGGAGGCTATAAGATGTTTAGGAATAGTTTCCCATTTTTCAGTATTTTTTTTGTGTCAATAAGCATTATCTCAAGTTAATCTCTTAGTTTAATCCCTGTCTCTTTCATTTACAAAACATACCTCCTAAGAAGAGAACTGGGAATTAGTTAGCTCCTCAGCTCAAAGATTCTTTGGGCGAACATGTTTCTCATATAGAGTTTAGAGCTATATTTACCACTCTTGCTAATTTAGTTGCTTTTAAAAATTAATAACCAACTGTCATTCCAGCCAACCCAGTGGCTAATTCAGCTGCAGCAAATATTCAGGACTTTACCCGAATGAATTCTCCATCCTTTTTTGGGTTTAAGTTAGATGAGGACCCTCAGGAATTCATTGATCAGGTTCAAAAGGTTATGAATATCATGGGGGTTAATTTGAGTAAGAGTACTAAGCTAACTACATATCAGTTTTAGGATGCTGCTCACACTTGGTACAAATAGTGAAAGTCAGAGAGGTTAGTTGGTGTAGGACCTATTGAGTGGGATGAGTTTATCACTGCATTCTTAGATAGATTCTTTCCCCAAGTGATAAGAGAGTCTAAGGTGTTAGAATTTATCAACCTCAGGCAGGGAAACATAATGGTGAAAGAGTATTCTCTTAAGTTTACTCAATTAGCCAGATATTCCCCTCATGTGGTTGCAGACAGTAGGGCCAAGATGAGTAAGTTTGTTTCATGGGTAAACGATAGTATGGTCAATGAGTGCAGGTCTGCAATGTCGAAGAGTGACATAAACATAGCTAGGATTATGACCTATGCTCAGCAGATAGAAGATTAAAAGATAAGATGGGGGAGAATCAGAATGAGAGAGCAAGGACAGGTAGTTTAAACTTTTCTTTGCCCAAATCAGAAGGAGGAAATTATTCTTAATTATGTCCTAAGTTAATAGTTCCAGCTACTTCTTCAACTAGTGCTCCATCTCCTAAGTTCAAGGATGGTAATAGAGATAGGGCGCTAGGCACTAAGTTTTAGGTCAGCGTCAACGATGCTCGAACTAATCCCTTTTGTCAGACGTGGTATGAACCACAAGGGTGCTTGCAGAGCTAGTAGTGATGTTTGTTTTAAATATGGCAAGCTAGGCCACAGAGTCAGAGATTGTCCCCAATCAAGCTATTAGGGTCAGCATAACCATTACTCAGCTCATTCCAGTTGCCCAAACTAATAGGGTGCCACCTCTAGTGCTACTAGTAGGCAACACCCAAATCGAATTTATGCTCTCCAATTAAGGAAATATCAGAAAAATTCTCCTAATGTAGTTACTGGTATGTTACAGCTATTTCATGTGCATTTTTATGCTTTGCTAGATCCAGGTGTTTCCTTGTATTTTGTTACTCCTTATATAGCAGTTGATTTTAGAGTCAGTCCCAAAATTCTAGCAGAGCCCTTCTCAGTCTCTACCCAGTGGGTAAAACTATCATAGTCCGACAGGTATACAGGAATTATCAGATTATGATATTTTAGAAAGTTACCTCAGTAGACTTAGTCGAATTAGAGATGACTAATTTTGATGTCATTCTCAGTAGGGATGGGCTTCATTCCTGCTATGCCACATTCGGCTACAGAAATAGAATGGTTCAATTACAATTTCTGATTGAACCTATCCTAGAGTGGAGGGGTAGTACTTCACCTTTCAGAGGCCAGTTTGTTTTCTACCTTCAAGCACAGAAAATGATATCTAAAGGATGTGTCTATCATCTTTTTTCATGTTAAGGATTCTAGTTTCGAGACTTTCAGTTTTCAATCTGTCCTAGTAGTGAGTGAATATTTAGATGTTTTTCCCAAAGATCTTCCAGGAATTCCTCTCAAAAGGGAAATAGACTTTGGCATTGGCCTTCTTCAAGATACTCAGCCTATATTTATTCCGCTATACAGAATGGCACCAATAGAACTCAAATAACTGAAAGAGTAGTTGAAGGATATCTTAGATAAGGGATTCATCAAACCTAGTGTGTCCCTATGAGGTACACTAGTCTTATTCGTGTACAAGAGAGATGGTTCTCTCAGAATGTGCATTGATTATCATCAGCTCAATAAAGTCATGGTCAAGAACAAGTATCCAATTCGCAAAATTGATGACTTATTTGACCAACTTCAAGGTTCCAGTTATTTCTCTAAGATAGACCTTAGATCGGGCTATCATCAGCTCAGACTCAAAGAATATGACATCCCAAAAATAGCTTTCCAAACTCGGTATGGTCACTTCAAATTCTTAGTCATGTCCTTTGGTCTTACCAATTCCCCTGAAAATTTTATGGACTTGATGAACAGTGTGTTCAAGCAGTACTTAGACACATTCATCATAGTCTCCATAGATGATATTCTTGTCTATTCCTGCAGTGAGCATGATCATGCAGACCATCTCAGAATCATACTTCAGACTCTCAGGGATCATCAGTTATTCGCCAAATTCAGTAAGAGTGAATTTTGGCTAAGGCCAATAGCATTCCTTGGTCATATGATTTCCGATGATGGCATTAGAGTAGATCCCAAAAGATCAAAGTAGTAAGAAACTAGCTCAGACCTTTCTCTCCATTAGATATCAGGAGTTTCTTGGGTTGGCTGGATATTATAGATGATTTGTTGAAGGATTTAGTTTTATTGCATCCCCTATGTCCAAATTGACTTAGAAAAAAGTCAATAAGATCCTTATGAGAAGAGTTTTCAGGAGTTGAAGACAAGACTCACCTCAGCTTCAGTATTGGCTCTTCCAAATGGTTTAGATGGTTTTGTAGTATATTGTGATTCATCCAGAGTAGGTTTGGGTTGTGTCCTCTTACAGCATGGTAAGGTCATAGCCTATGCCTCCAGACAGCTTAAACCTCATGAGAAGAATTATCCTACTCATGATCTTGAATTAGCAGTCGTAGTATTTGCCTTAATGATTTGGAGGCATTATCTATACAGTGTTAATGTAGATGTGTTCATAGATCATAAAATCGTTCAGTATGTCTTTTCTCAGAAAGATCTAAATCTTTATCAGAGAAGTTGGTTAGAGCTCTTGAAAAATTATGACATGAGTGTCCTTTATCATCCGAGCAAGTCCAATGTAATGGCCAACGCTCTCAGTAGACTGTCTATGGGTAGTGTTGCTTATGTTGAGGATAGTAAGAAGAATTTATCTCAGGATATCCATCAGCTTGCCAGACTAGGTTTTTGCTTAGTCGATTTAGAGGAGGGTGATATATGGGTTCATAGTAGTTTAGAATCATCTCTAGTTTCTGAGGTGAAAGAAAAAACAAGATAGAGATTCCAGCCTTGTCAAGTTGAAAGAGTAAGTCAAGGATCAGAAAGTAGAGGTTTTTTCCCAAGGGTAAGATAGTGTCTTGCGTTATTAGGGTCGTCTGTGTGTTCCAAGTGTAGATGACTTGAGGCAATAAATTCTTGTAGAAGCACATACTGCACACTATTCTATTCATCCAGGGGCCATAAAGATATACCATGACTTATAGGAGATCTATTGGTGGAGTGGGATGAAGAGAAAAGTTGCAGAGTTTGTGGCTAAGTGATCTACATGTCAACAGGTTAAGATAGAGCATCAAAAGCCTAGTAGGTCCATGCAGGAGTTTAGTATTCCTACTTGGAACAGGGAAAAGGTGAACATGGACTTTGTGATGGGTTTGCCTCGTACTTGTCATCAGCTTGATTCAGTTTGGGTCATTGTAGACAGGATGGCCAAATCAGCTCATTTCCTTCCAGTCCATACATCTTATTCAACTAAGGATTAGGTCAAACTCTACATTAGAGAGTTTGTCAGATTGAACATTATTCTGTTATCTATTATCTCAGACAAAGGTACCCAGTTCACCACTCCCTTCTGGAGAATATTCTAAAAGGGTCTTGGTACCCAAGTTCATCTCAATACAACCTTCCATCCTCAGACATATGGTTAAGTAGAATGGACCATTTAGAATTTAGAAGATATGCTGCGAGCGTCTGCAATTGATTTCAAGGGTAGTTGGGATGACCACTTGCCTTTGATTGAGTCTGCATATAACAACAACAATCATTCTGGTATTAAGATGGCTCCATTTGAAGCTCTCTATGGTAGGAGATGTAGATCTCCAATTGGTTGGTTCAAAGTTAGTGAGGCCTCAGTCACAATGCCTGACTTAGTATTCGACACCTTAGAAAAAGTCTAGTTGATTAGAGAAAGACTACGGGCTGCTCAGAGCCAACATAAGTCTTATACAGATGTGCGCAAAAAGGATCTTGATTTTGAGGTTGGTGATTATGTCTATGTAAAGATCTCCCCCATGAAGGGAGTGAAGAGATTCGGCAAGAAGGAAAATCTCAGTCCCTGATATGTCGGTTCCTTCAAGATTCTTAGTCGATTTAACAAGGTAGCTTATTAGCTCGAATTGCCTTTAGATCTAGGTTCAGTTCATCCAGTATTCCATGTCTCTTTACTCAAGAAGTGCATAGGTGACCTAGCAGTTGTAGTTCCTATTAAGAGCATAGATGTTCAGAACAGCCTCTCTTATGAAGAGATTCCATTCGAAATCCTAGACTATCAGACTCGTAGATTGAGGAACAAAGAAGTCCCTCTAGTTAAAGTTCTTTGGCAAAATCAGTCTATTGAGGGAGCTACTTGGGAAACAAAAGTAGAAATGTATACCAAGTACCCTCACTTCTTCTCTGCTACATAAGCCTATCAGTTTCATGTTTAGATTTTAGTTACAACTTGATGTCCAGTTCAAGTTTAGAATTCCATTATAAACTTGGTATTAATTACTATTTCATATTCAACCATATGTTCATGCATCAGATCAGTCATGTGTTCGTGCATCACATATGCATTCTCCTTATGAGAAACTTAGTTATCAGAAATCTCAGTCATGTATTCATGAGTCAGTTCAGTTATGAAATCATGCATCAGATATGCATGCTCAGTTTGAATCTCAGAAATATCAGTCATGTAGTCATTATTCAGTTGTTTATGTCCAGTATATACTTTAGATTATCATTTCTCCCATCTTAATCACTCTCATTCAAGGACGAATGTTCCCAAGGGGGAGATATTGTAATACCCCATACTTCTACCTAGCTTAAATTAGTCCCAAAAATATCAAAGACTTGTTTTAAAGATGAGTACACTTTTAAACACATGGTATTTTCAATATTTCCACTTTTTATCATGTGGAAAATTGATTAAGCTTCCCATCGATACCAAATTTGCCTAAATCCGATAACCGGGTAAGAAGTTATGGCGATTTAAAGTTTTAGTTGTAAAACACCACCATTTCAGCCAGTGGCGCGTCGCGCCAAAAGACAAAATGACATTTGTCAATTTCCAGTAAGACTTCACGATTTCACCACATTTTGGAGGGCTCCCAAATCCCAATTTTCAAATTCCAGTGAAGGTCCGCGAGAGCGCCGCATCACGCCAGGAGTCCAAGTTGGGAAATTTTTACAAAATTTTAAAAGATGCATCTAGGGTTAAATGGGTCTTTTCCCATGATTTTGGTTCATCCTTAAACATGAAATTTAACCCTACATGACCTAAGGATATCATTATTCACTCTATTTTCCCCCAATTTCTTTATACTCTCTTAAAGCCAAGAAACCCCAATCTTAAAATTCAAGGATCAAGAATCTCTCCAAGGATCTTTACAGAGTTACATTCTAAAGTATGTCATGATAATTACAAGAATTGATCCTATTATGTGATGAGTTACGAGATGTTCATGATAAACACTTCAAATTAAAAGTTGATTGATGTATCCATGATTATTAGCTGTGTTGATGATTGTATAACTAAAGCATGCTCCCCATGTTTTTGATTAAATGCCTATGTGAATGTAAAGTGCCATACTAGTATAAGAATATGAAATCCCCATTCATGTACAAGTTCATGCATGTAAAGTGTTTGATGAAATTTCTTAGTCAATGAATTATGGATATATGTGTGGCCATTGTGGTGCTTTAAAACTTGTACTTCATGAGATCCCCAATTTATTGTATTATGAATTGTCGATGTCGGTTACGTATTTCAGAAAGTGACGTTTTGTCAGTTTCTTTCCTTTGAGTCCTGGGGGTACTTACACCGAAAAAATATAGTTGTGTGGCTAGAGTCAGTGACATGTTCTCATGATATCCGCTGTTAAGCCATGATCCCTAGAACTTAGTCAGTCATGTGACTCAGGAAAGCTCAGTAATTCAGTAATCTCAATAGTATTCCGTCAGTTAATGGAACTCCATGAATTTAGTGTATTCCAGTTCAGTTAATCATGTTCAATATCTATTCAAATAAGAGTAGAAATTTGCACCGAGTAAACCCAAGGATGGGAACACACATTGTAGATGAGGGTGTGATTCTTAGAAGTCATCCTTGTGTTTCAGAACTATGTAGACAACATAGGTTGAGACACCAACACTTTCAGATGAGGGTTAATGAGGTGGATAAACACTGTCAGATGAGGACCCCACCATTCTCTTTTGGGACGGTCACCCACAGCTTGTCCTTACCAGTGGCATGGTATTGATACCCTTCCAATCAGGGCTCAGATTAGACCCCAACTCAGCTATTATAGCGCATTTTGGGGCATGTTGGTTAGATACTACTTCCCATAATTTCAGTTATAGAATTCAGGACTGTCAGATACAGTCAACTCAGAACTGTACGAAACTCAGCTAGTTCCATCAGAATCTAGACCGTCAAATACAGTCGCTTAGTATTAGTTATTTCAATAATACAGTTATCAGTATCATATGTTACTGGTACTCATACTCAGTAATCTTGTTATCATGAACTCAGTTACAGTTATTATGTATTCATGCATGTATTCCACATTCATGTTGTCTAGTCAGTTAGTATAGTTCATGCATATGAACCCTTTGCATTCTTCCTACCTTCCATGCATACCAGTACATTAAAAGTACTGACACATTTGTGCTATGGTGTTTTATACCATAGGTTTAGAAGCACGAGCTCCAAAGCATCAGTAGCATTCCAGTCTCAGCAGTCAGAGATAGCAGTGAGTCCTTATCCTTTGAGTACATGACCATTTTTATTATCTCATTAATTAATTTATTAGTTCGAGTTAGTTGGGGAAATGTTCCATCAACTCTTTATTTAGGCAGTTAGAGGCTTTTTAGACTATCTTATTTAGAAAGTTTATTTCAGCTGTTTAGAAGACTATCTTGTTTAGAAAGTTTATTTCAGCTATTCCATACCAAATTCAGAGGTTATGTTATTATCAATTACGTATCATTTTGAAGCTTATGGCATGTTTCAGCCAACTATTTCTGCATTTATATATTGTATCATCTAGTATATAGGTCTAGATATTACTCATGGGTTGGATTGTGGTCCTTCGGGGTCATGAGCACCGTGTAGCTCCCAGGTACGAGATTCGGGGCGTTACACTCAAGCTAGTAGCATTAGTTTTCTCATCTAAACTCTATGTGACTAATATGATTCTAAACTTGTTTTATCCATACCTTAAACATTATAAGCAAGTAATTTAACACATAGATACTTAATTATACCATTATCAACTTACTAAGCACACGAGAAGTCCTCAAAACAAGCCTAAATAAGTGTAGATTCTGACCTTTAGGTGCATAAATCCACCTAAGATCATCACCACACACTTACACCCTTGTTCTTCCTAGAACAACTTATTGCATTAAGCACCATCCAAGTAAGACTCCAATATCATTACTACCAACAAAAAACTCAACCTAGCACTACAATGAGTACACAAATAAAAAGCTCCACCCAAAGTAGATCATACACATTTGAAACATGGTCATATCACATTAAGGAATATACAAGAAAGCTCATATCACACACGAAACATGGTCCAACCAAGTTGGATCACCTAAAGAATCTAACCCAAGCAATAACACCAATTTCAAATTAAGCCAACATCGCTGAAGAGTCTTATAACTGAGCCTAGGTGCCTTAGAAGTAGTCATTCATATAAACCACCTGCTTTCATATTCAAAGCCACTTGCATAATGTAATCATAGATAGTACTTAGGAAGAACATCTCATTTATTCCAAACATAAAAATTTTAAAATTTACTCCTAAAAATAAAAAATGGATCTTGGGTTCAAAGGGTGCTCCCTCAGAAAAGAATTGAAAAGAAAACCAACGGGTGGGTGAATTGTGCCTTCACTAGGCTAACCCCAAACACAACTAAAAGCAACCAACAAGAAAATCATTTTGGAATTTTTCAAATTTATTCAAAAACTAAATAACAAATAATATAAAATCCTATTACCAACACTTCACCCAAAGCAAATAGAAAAATACCCACCACATGCTTAAATAATACTTTGTCCCAAAAGTATACATTAAAAGCAAGGATAGAAATACTCCCGAAGGATTCTAGGCCTAGCTAGCAACATCTTTAGTCATTAATGAGGTCTGGTGGATGCCACACTCAGTCTTTTCCATGCACCTTGAATAAAATTTTTGGTACTCCTACTTTCAATTAACTCATGAGTCAGCCAAAAAATAAAGGTAAAATAAAAGAAAAATAAAAAAATATAATACCTACCATAACTTGGGTTGCTTCCCATGAAGTGTTTGATTTAGTGTCGCCGTATAACCCACATCATTACTCTATCTATACTTTAACCTTTTCCTCCTACTAGAAGGTCATTGTCTCACTTATTTATCACCTCTTGAATGCTTATTCTCAAGGTCTGTATTGTTTTCCATAATATCTTTTTTAGGATCCTCTTTTAACTTGACCACTTTAGTCTTAGTTAGTGGCTTAGGTAACTCTATAAGATAGTCTAAAGAGGTCATTTATGGTGTGTACTCCACCACCCCACACTCATCAACTTCCATAATCGTGATCATGGACAAACCCTTATATTATAAAAATGGATTAAGTTGTTTGTATACTTTGAAGACCACTACTTCATCATCCAGTATCATTGTTAGAGTGGCTTATCTAACATCAATTAGTACTGCTCCTGTCACTAAGAATGGATAATCTAGTTTGACTCATACCCTGTTATCTGTATCAAAATCATGAAGAATAAATTCATCCAGAATAATGAACCATCTTCTATGATTTCTTAAGGTTGTAATTTTGTTTTATCGGTCATATGAAGTACCACAGAAAATGGTCATGGCCTCCCCAATCCAAGAGTACTGAAAAAGATAGGGTCATTAATTTATGCTTTCCCCCAAATCACTTAAAACGTGGACCACATCACTGCCACCAATTTTTATAAGGAGGATGAAACTCCATGGGCCCTTAAGCTTTTTTGGCATCTTACTCATCACCATAGAAATATATTTCTCTATCAATGCCACCGCCTTAATGTCGCCCAGCTTTGTCTTATTGATCACCATATCTTTTAAGTACTTAGCATACTTAGGCATACCTTGTAAAACATCAAACTGTAATACCCAGGTTTAGGACTCTAAAAATTTATTAAATGTTGAACTCACTACACTACTAAAATCTTAGGTGATGAGTTGTACCTATTCGTCATGAGTGATAGAGCCCCTTTTCATAGTCCAACCAGTAAGGGCTTTCAGAGTTTCTGTGGTGGTCAGGACTTGGCCCCCATAAGTTGTAGGGTGAGGTCAAGAGTCATGTAGTGGGACTCATGGCCAAACCAGTATGATGACCTAGGGTTTTACTCAGGCTATAAGTCCAAGGGGATGACTCATAACTAGTCATTTCAAGTCGTTTACCTAACATGTAGCGTCATGGTAATATATTTCCTACCTATTTTCATTAAGGTCATTATTGTCTTTTCTTTCCATCCTATAACTTTACATGACTTAAAGAACCCTAAGGGTTTCTATTTCCATTAGTTAACATAACATAAACATTGCTTCTCCTCTCTAAATCCTCAATTAAAAACAAGCTAAGATTTCTAGGGATTAAGCACCTAGGGTTCAACTCATTGTTTCTTCTCCAAATTCTTTATATTATCGTACATGTATGTCTTCCCTAACTTGGTTTTTAATAAAGGAACGTGTTTAATCATTGTTTATAAGATTTTTAATTGTGGGTTTGGAATTATGGGTTGAGGTTTTGAATAGTTGTTACTTGGTTAGTTTTCCAATGGTTTTGGAATTGTTATTCATACTTTAACTTGTGGTTTTTGAAAAAATTAGATGCATGGTCCTGGTGAATGGGATGGGGGTTATGAATTTCCCCCAAATTATGGTTTTTGATTTGGAATTGGTATTAACCTTAAATCACTTGTATAATTGGGTTTGCAATATGGACAATTACATGGCTAAATGAATAAAAATAGTTTTGAAAGGCCTTGGTGGCTATGGTTTGGTTCTAAAAGGTTTTGAAAGGCCTTGGTGACCACAAATTGGTTTCTAAATTAGAACTTTGGAGTCTATTTAGCTAATTAGTTTTGGAATGGCATACTGGAATTGGATTGTAAACTTAACTTTATTTGGTATGACTATACCAATGGTAAATACTTAATTAAAAGATACCTTTGTTAATAAATGGGAATGATTAAATATTTTAGTTTGGGATTAAATGGGGTTTGAGTAGCTTGTTATGGAAGGTGGAGGTCCTAGGGAGACTGATATTAGAAACCATGTTTGCTTATGTGGGGGCCTTGGTGACCATGTGTATAGTTCACACATTATATTTTTATTTTGGAATGGTTGTAGCCTTAGTGGCTTTGGTCGTTCCTTGGATTTTCCTGGTTCATGTAGCTAGAACACGCTGGGAACCTTTCAACAGAGGGAGATAAACCCATATAACCCGTGGGTACCTTTTGGATAGTTAGAGCTACACAGTCTACATTAATGATTTTTAAATCTCATACTAAACCTTGTTCTTGAATTGAAAATCTTATATATATGCATATAAAAATATTTGCATATGGTTTTTGAATGGCTTTTACCAGATTTTATTGTGTCATTATTTTATCCCTTTTCTGAGTTAAATGCTAGCGCTCACCCTGCTAACCATTCTCGGACGCTACATTATTTCATAGTGTAGGGTCCTAGGGCTTCTTCAATTACCTTGTTCAGAGTTAGATGATTCTAGTTCGTCAGTTGGTCTACATTGAAGTGGTGAGCCTCCACCTTCTAGAAGGACAGACATTTCACTACTTTCTTTATGATTATCAAAATCCCATTATTTTTTTTTATTTTTTTGATTCCTTTTTTGGCCATGGTCGGGGGCTATTGCAATTTAACTTAGTATTTTCGTTTAGAAGATTTTGTGGAAAAAATGTGGGTTGTTATTGTTTATTTATTCTTTTTTCCTATTGATTTATGTATCTACCTTCCATATGTTTGTTTGGATTTCTTTCACTATTATATTACATAATGTTCTGGTTTTCTTGGCTAAGGGGTTGGTCTCCGACTCTTGCTGTGATCGAGATACCCATCACGAGTAGGCTTGGGGTTGTGTCATGAAAAGCTTGGTATTAGAGTATAGGTTCAGAGTTGTTGGGTGTTCACAATACCAGGTCGAGTAAAGTCCTTTTTATGGCTGTGTAGCGTGCCATACTTATAAGGAGGTGGCTATAAGGCATTTAGGAATATTTTCCTTTATGTGTTCTATTTTGGGTTATAGAGTCTGGAGTCATGGAATTTCTCTAACTCCTAGTTTTCTCACATTTCAGATCATGCCTCCTTAAAGATCTGATAGTTGTAGAAACTCTGCTAGGGCCTCTGTCCCACCTGAGGGAATGGGGAGGGGACTCGTCCTATTTATGGAATGAAAACTAGGTCTAGGGTCCATTCTCCTAACTCTGCTACTCTACATGGGGTTCCACCGGTCCCGAATAATCCTACCTAGGTAAGTGAATTTCATTCTCAGTCACCTCAGAGGGATATTTCTAATGCGGAGTTCCATCGGTTCATTCATTCGCTTACCCAGTTTGTGACATCTCAATCACGTTAGGTTGATTGTGTTAGTTTTGTTGTTCCCTCTTCTGATGTCACTATGGTTGGCTAGTTCATGAGATTGAATACTCCAACCTTTATAATCTCTAAGGTTTAGGAGGATCTTCAAGGTTTTGTTGATGAAATAGAGAAGATATTCAGGTTGATGCATGCTATTATTTCTGAGGCAGTGGAGTTTGCCGCATACTAGTTTAAGGATGTAGCTAACCAGTAGTATGAGGAGTGGGAGCAGTTAAGAGGTGATGATGTGGATCCATCTTTATAGGATATGTTTTTGTGTTCCTTTATTAATCATCTCTTTCCTCAGGAGCTGAAGGAAGCTAAGGCCTAGGAGTTTGTGAATTTGAAGTAGGGCAAGATGAGTGTGAAGGAGTACGCCTTGAATTTTCAATAGTTGTCTTGTTATGCTTCAGAGTTGGTGTCTTTTATGAGGGAAAGCTGAGAAAATTTGCTTTTGGGTTGTCTAGTGACTTAGTAGTAGAGTGTAAGGCTGCTATGTTGAACAGTGACATGGATATCTCCAGGCTTGTGGTTTATATGCAATAGGTAGAGGATGAATGTCACGACCTAATTTCTCAAGTCCTGATGGCTCCTACTATAACCAACCAGTAGGCAAGCCAACTCGTAGTCCGGAAGGGCTAGTAACAGATTACCTAATGATATAAGGAAAAAAATATGAAATAAATGAAATAATGATCAATATATAATACAATCCCAAAACCTAGTAGTATCAGTATAAAAGTTTCTATTATAATAAGAGTACAACAGTGAGATTTCAAGAAAACTATGCTGGTATGACTTATCTCCGAGTACAAGATAGAGACTAGTCTTATACATAAGAGAGATAAATAATACTCCAAACGTCAAGAGCTCATTCTAAGTCTCTGAACTATGGCTACTCCGCATAATGCACACATCAATGGTGATAACCTGTACTCTGATCCGCAGGATGCAGAAGTATAATATGAGTACCAAACGAATGGTACTCAGTAGGCAAGTGCCAACTGAGATCTGAAGATAAAATATATATATAACATATAAACGGAATAGAAACTAAACACAAATGTCCATCAATTATATAACAAATCCAAAGAGATATCAAGGATAACTTACTCTATTTATGTCCAAAAGATTAACATAATACGACTAAGTATCAAGGATGAGCTATCATAATCCAGTCATACTCACGAATCTCAATACTATACCGTCTATCTCGGGAAAATATACGAATAAAGAATGAAAGAAGGATATACTATAATATACAAAGCCAAAGAATGAATATACAATTTGAACAAAAAGAAAGAAGGGATATGTTGTAGTACCGTAATCACACATAGCTAGATATACATATATGCGATACAAGGTCATTTCAAATCACAACCTAGATCATCATATCTTCATTTTAAAGCCTCATTATAATCCTTTAAGGATTTAACACTATCATACTATGGGTTTCTAAATTGATATGGCAAGACAAGAAATAATCATGCATAATAATGAAATCGTAAGTTGGAAGTGGCCAAAAAAATACCTCAAATCTTGATACCGGATTAATAACCAATATGCAATAAACTAACTATAATAAAGATCATAATAATGATAATAACAATATCAATAACAACGCGAGTAACTCGCTATTTCGGACAACCGAATACCTAACTGAGCCTATGCATTCCCCCACTGACCTAGTCTCGGAAGGCACAAATAACACACAACAATAAAAGGCATAGTCATCACCCATATCTATGCAATCGTCCCATACTAGCTGATAGACATAGGCACATACTGGATATAGGTGATGCACTTGCAAGAATGAATACAAGGAATACAATCAATATCATAACCATCCTTTGGACTTAAATTGGGTATGTATAATCAACATAACATCCTCCGGCCTTGCTGGTATCGAGATCATTATCACAGTACCCTCCGATTTTGTCTGGTATCAATATCATCATAATACTATCCTCCGGCCTTGTCAGGTATCAATATCATCATAATAGTATCTTTTGGCCTTGCCAGGTATCAATATCATAATAATAGTATCCTCCAACCTTGTCTGGTAACAATATATATATAGATGTAATAGGTGCATGGACACAAACTGTGGCTAAATGAAGTATAAATCCATAAGTCTGTTTCCCGGAGTAATCAATAGGACTAAATCATTGTGAAAATATAAAAAGGGTCTGAATATATCATAATGAAGTAAGTAATACTGTCAAGTCATGGATCAAAATCTGTCTCGACCAAATCTTTACAAAATCATTATTAAACTCTTTCATATAATTAAGATATCCATTATGTTAGGAAATTATTATGGTGAATAAATCCATTTTTAAAGGTGAAAAATGGGTTTCAAACCTTATTTAGGAAGAACATTAATAACATCGTATTTTTTCTAGAATCGCATAAATTACCAATATAATTGTCATGAATGTACCAAATTTATGTATGCCATCACCAGTATCCAAATTAATAAAGTTGTAAGCAACATACCATATCTTTTTCCATCCCATATTGGAGAGATATGTATAAAATCATATATATATATGTATATTCATGAGCTACAACTGTATCTTTTACGAGGATAATTACTTTCTGGATGTCTATTCGATAACATAACACGACCCATGGCCTAATAATATGTCAAGAATAATACCAACCTCATAATCACGGCCTTAGGCCCACATACATAACCAAAACCCATATCGACAATCATATTTATAAGCCATAGCATATAAAATAATCATCTCACATATGAGAGGCATCTCACATCTAGGAAGCATAATATCGATAAGCATATTATATCTATAAAACATCTCAAATATATAGGTTATACATCATTACGATGAACAATATCACCTCTCTAGGACAATTATCATATCTAAGAGGAAATCATCATAGGTCTAATAATCATAACTAAGATGAAAATCATCTCTATAGGCCTAGTAATCATAACTAAGAGCCTAGTAATCATAACTAAGAGGAAAATCTTCTCTCTAGGCCCAATAATCAGAACTAAGAGGAAAATCATCTGTATAGGCCGAATAATCACAACTAAGAGAAAAACAATCTTTATAGGCCCGATAATCACAACTAAGAGGAAAATCATCTCTATAGGCCAAATAATCATAACTAAGAGGAAAATCATCTCTATAGGCCCAATAATCACAACTAAGAGGAAAATTATCTCTCTAGGCCTTATAATAACAACTAAGAGAAAAATCATTGCCATAGGCCCAAATAATAACTAAGAGGAAAATCATCTCTATAGGACAAATAATCATAACTAAGAGGAAAATCATCTCCAAGGCCAAATAATCCTAACTAAGAGGAAACAATGTTTATAAAGGTCCAACATAACGTCTAAGAGGGAATAGTATCTCTAAAGGACCATTATATTTTTGTAAGGAATAACTTAGCCATAACTTATAAGTCACAACACAGGGAACATCATTATAATTTAGCAAGTCATGATGTAATATTATACAAAGGTTTACTTGTCTCAACTATGCCTAACATTTGCAACTAAGTCAGTAAGGCTAACACAAGTCTTCGCCTAAGTGGGTCGGACAATCCCACTTCTAATCCTCAATTTCTATATTTAGGTAAACTATGCCCCAAACTAGATTAGGGTATCTAGTTCAACTAATAGATGTCAAGTGAGCCATAAGAAATTCTAAGATAGTAACTTTGTCTACAAACATGGGCAGTTATGTCAATTCTACCCAAATTATGGTTTTAAGATTACTAAAATATCCTAACTAAGGCTCATCATACTAACCATGACTCCAAAACTTAAACCACATACCAAACCTAACATCATGCCATATTCATGCTATGAATTTACCCAAAATAAGGAGAAGGCCATTAGGCCCAAAAAGGGCATTAAACAATTCAACTTATGGGTCAAAACCCTCATTAAATCTCACACTTTAATATTGAATGCTAAGTCATTCTACCCATAATCAATCTTAACATTCACATTCACACGTAATATATATCACACATTATCTATGAAGAAGAGTAGACAAAAGCCTACCTCAAAGCCAAACCATAAAACCTCCCACCATTCATCAAAAGTTCATCTTCATTCCATAAGCCCCAAATGCCAACACACTATCAAAATAGTCATCTACTCATCAATACGAATTTAACAATACACATATTACACCATTGTGGTTCGCGTCTAATAATGACAATTAGAAACCCCAAGCGGGTCCTACGTATAAAAAATGGATTTTTGAGGTTACCCAACATGATATCAAGATCATACATTATTAAGGAACCAAAACCCTTAAGAAATGGGCAAAAACAAATCTAATTTTTGGCTAAAATCAAGCCCTAGGTAAATTTGGAGTTTTGGGTTAAAATCTAAGAAATTCATAAATAAAATTATAAATTACCATAATCCGAGTGAAAATCATTGTAACGACCTGAAATCACCTCCCGAAATATCACACGGTGGTTGAGGCTATAAGTATCCCTAATCTAACCCACAGAGCCTGTTTCTACTAATAACACTCATTTAAAGATGAAATAATTCAAACACTAGCATAGTCATATCATATGAAAGGAAAGACAGAGAAAATAATCAGTCCAAATGACCAAGCAATATCGGAAACCTCAACACAACCACAATCTGATAACTAGTCTGACAAAGCCTTTTCTAATCCATGAACTAGAGAGCCATTGGTATAGGTCCCCAACTAAATCGAAATGAACTGAAAGTAAAAACATTGTCTCTCAAATGCAGAAAAGTCTAAAGATAGGTCCTCAAACCATGAGGACTCACCATTGTAGGAATGCAGACAGATGCACTCAAAAGTCACTAATGAGGTTGGGACTGAGCATCTAAACCTACATTATAAGACAATGTAGCACATAGACATATATGTGGATTAGTACTTGGGAATATACTGAGTATGTGGGGGTGCATGCATTTATATAAAACAACATCAATACTCTTTAATCAAATCATACATGTAATAAGTAATGACTCACATGGCTTGAATAAGTATAAAATGCGAAGCTCATGAATCATGTAAAATAGAACATGTAACACAATTTTGTGAGTCACTATACTTTCAGCTTTTAAATATGTACTCTTCTCTTATTCTCATTACTCAAGGCTAAAGGAAACTTAAAGTAATACTTTCAACTTATGCATATGTCTCGTGGAGAGTAAAACTTCTTCAATGCTTAAGAACTCATAACTCTTTTAAACTCAAATACTTGGAATTAGAAATCATATAACTTTGGAACATACTTGAAGGCATATCATTCACGTTAGGAAAATATCTCATTTCAAGCATTAGGGAAAAATGCTCATGTCAAGGGAAAGTATTTTAGTTTTAAAGGAAAATATCTTATCTCAAAGGAAAATACTTTAGTTTACGGAGGTAACTGATCTTGAAGTTTAAATGTCAAGGGAGGTTCTCTTAACCGACATAAACCATGCGAGCTACGTAGATTCCAATATTCTATCCTCCTAAGAAAGAGACCTCACGTTAGGGAGAAGCATCATACTCTTGCTAGGGAGTATAACCTAGGTACAGTGATCACTAAACAAACTCGGCCTCGAGCCCAATATCAACTCGGCCTTAGGCCCAATAACAATCATAAACTCAGCCTCAGGCCTAACCTACGGTGGCACGTAGTTTTGGGGTAAGAAACCGTAGTAACTTACCCGTTCGGTGCTAAATACTACTCCCTTTAGATTATCCGCACTCATCTCGTATAAAAAAATCCACTTTTAGAAATAATCTTGTGGTTCACCACGAACCCAATAATCAAATCTGTAATCTCATATAGTAGAGTGGATTTCAAAACTCAATGACCATTAGGTCAAAACATTTCTTAATAATCTCAGAATACGCTAATCATGGGTACTTAAAGCACAATAGTTCATAAAATCTCAAGTCTCAAGTAGGGATTAATAAACCATAGTTCAATCTTAAGTTAAAACTCATCAAAAGCATAATAGATAGTATATAAATTCATAAGTCATGTAGAAATCTGGAAATGTCAGAAATTTATCTCAAAATCTCAACTTCCTCACATACTTCAATGTTTCAAACATTTCAACTATTAACTTCTCAAGGATTAAAATCATGGTGTATAGACCCAACTGCAATTTCTCAAGAAAATATATAAAAATCATGCCATTAGACTCTCAATTCAAGGAAAACATCAAAAACTTGCAACCTATAACAATGGGTGAAAAACTCCAATTCAATTTCATGTAAAATCTTATAAATTGCAGAGAATTATAGTTTAAATAAGCCTTTGGGCACAAGTGTGAAAGGATTACCCTTGTTCAAAACCCCACATACCTTGAATTAGAAGCTTTGGATGAACTCTTTCTTTTGGAACTCTATTCATACTCTTGAATAAGGGTTCTTGAAGCCCTTGACTTGGGACCTTGAATATTAACTCAATTTAGAAAATCTATGGTGGATTCTTGAGATTCTTGAAAGATGTTTTGGATACTTAAGGTTTTTGTTGAGAGAAAACTTGAGAGAGACTTCATAGAATGCTTGTAAATGACCTTGATTTGGTGTTTGCAGGGTTTAAGAGGCTTGAAAGAAGTTCAAAATGCCTTTTTTAACTTCTATATGAAACTGTAAAAATTCGACTGGGAACTCAATTTCATGGGCCACCGCGACGCGCCACTATCGAAGTGGCTTACTGGAAATTGACAAATGGGAAATTGGTAGTCACCGCGATGCAGAGCCATCACGTTGTCCCACTAGTTGGGACCTGAAACTTCAGAGCAATGTGTCATGATCGCGCTGGGCAACTGGAAATTGACTATTGGGAAATTGGGGTCCTCCATGATGCGCCACTATCGCAGGTTCCACTGAAAATTGACAACTATCAAATAGACCCTCTACGCGATATGCCAAGCACTAAAATGACGCTATTTTCTTACTAGGACTTAAATTTGCCATAACTTCTTACCCGAGTATCAGATTTGGGAGAATCTTATATCAACGGAAAGCTTATCGAATTTCCCATATGATAAAAAGTGGAAATTAGGGAACTTCTATATATTTTACATGATACTCACTTAGGAAGTAACTTCTCAATCTTTTGGGGCCGGAATTATGCCTCACTTGACACGCCCTAAGGTTTATTCTATGAGAGAATTTTGCGAGTTCTTACAATATCTCCTCCTTGGAAACATATGACTTAGAATATCACTGGTTGGACTAGAAACACAGGATAAATAGAGTACGCATAGCTGAATCTATCTAAACTATTGAATACCTCAGAAATTGTAAGAACTCAGGCAAGAATAGATACAAAGATGCACTATAGATTCGAAGGACTAAGTTAATGAAGAATAATGTCTTCGGCTTAATCTGAACTCGCAGAGAAGAGGTGCAGGTAGTTGAATCGCATGTATGCTTCTGCCTCCCAAGTAGCACCCTCAACAGACTATATCTTCCATAAAACTTTAACCAAGGGAACTTATTTGTTCCTTAGTCTTCGGACCTGAAAATCTAGGATCTCAACAGGAATCTCATCGAAGGAAAGACTGTTCTGAATATCAGCACTCTCTGAGGGATCCACTACAGCGGAATCACCAATATGTTTCTTAAGTATGGAAACATAAAAAACATAAAGAACAACTGACAACTCTACGAGCAACTCAACCTCATAGGCCACCTTCTAACATGGCTCAAGACTCTATACTGGCCAACATAACAAGGACTATACTTTCCCTTTTTACCAAACATCTTCACCTCTTTCATGGGTAAAATATTCAAGTATACCAAATCACCCACCTCTAACTCAAGATGTCTTCTTCTAACATCGGCATATGACTTTAGGAGACTCTGAGTGGTCTTCAATCTCTCTCTAATCAAGTTATCTTTCTCCATAGTTTCAAATACTGCATCAGGCCCAATTGTAACAGCTTCACCAACTTCAAACCACCCTATGAGTGATCTATATCTACTACCATACAAGGCCTCAAATGGTGCCATCCCAATGCTAGCATGGTAACTATTGTTATAGGCAAACTCTATCAATGGCAATTGCTCATCCCAACTACCTTTAAAATAAAGAGCCCATCCCTCGACATATCTTCCAGGGTCTGAATGGTCCTCTTAACCTGACCAACTATCTACAGACGAAAAGCGAAACTCAAAAAAACTTGGGTACCAAGACCCTGCTGAAATGCCCTCCAAAATTGTGAAGTAAATTGAGTGACCCTATCCAAAATGATGGACGAGGGAACTCCATGCAGCCTGACAATCTCTCAGATATACAATCTAGCATAATCCTCACCTGTATAAGATGTGAGCATGGGTAATAAATGCACAGACTTAGTCAACCTATCCACAACAACCCAAAGCGAATCATGATGACGACGCGAAAGAGGTAACCCAGTCAAGAAGTCCATATTCACCACCTCCTACTTCCAAGTTGGTATACCAAACTCTTGTATCAGACCACCAGGTCTTTGGTGTTCTACCTTAACCTCTTGGTACGTTGCACACTTTGCTACAAACTCGGCTATATCCTTTTTCATACCATTCCACCAATAGACTTCCCGTAGGTCGAGGTATATCTTGGCGGTATCGGGATGAATAGAATACCGCGCGCCATGCACCTCATCCATAATCCTCTACCTCAGATCATCAACATATGGAACATACAATCTACTTTGCACTCTCAACACTCTATCTCTCCCTTGGGAGAAAACCTCAACCTTTTGGTCCTGAACTGACTCCTTCAGTCCGACCAAACTAGGATCCTTGTCTTGCTTCTCTTTCACTTCCAAAAATAAAGATGATTCAGAACTACTTTGCACCAACGTACTCCCCTCAGCTGAATCAAGTAACCTTACACCCAATCTTGCCAGACAATGCACATTGCAAGCTAACTCTTTCTTCCCTTCCCTTACATGAGCAACACTACCCATAAAAAATTTTCTAAGGGTATCTGTTACTATGTTGGCCTTGCTTGGTGATACAACACACTCATATCATAGTCTTTTAATAACTCCAACCATTTTCTTTGCCTTAGATGCAACTCCTTCTGAGTAAACACATACTGCAGGCTCTTATGATCAATAAACACATCAATATGAACACCATAAAGATAGTGTCTCCAGATTTTTAAAGCAAAGACCATAGCAGCTAACTCAAGATCATAGGTTGGGTAATTCTTGTCATACGGCTTCAACTGCCTAGAGGCATAGGCTATAACCTTACCTCTTTGCATCAACACACAACCCAAACTAATTCTAGAGGCATTATAATACACCAAAATACCATATGTACCATCAGGAAAAGTGAACACAGGGGCTGAAGTAAGTCAAGTCTTCAACTCCTAAAGAATCTTCTTACAGGAATCTGACCACTGAAACTTAACTTTCTTTTGGGTCAATCGGGTCATGGGAGACGCAATCGAAGAGAAACCTTCAGCAAAACGGTGGTAGTAGCCGCTAGAACAACTTCTAATGTCAGACATGGAGATAGGTCTAGGCCTATTTCTTACAACTTTTGTCTTCTGGGGGTCAACTCTAATACCTTCGGCTGAAATAATATGACCTAGAAAGGCTACAAACCTTAACCAAAATTCACACTTACTGAATTTGGCGAACAACTAGTGATCTCTAAGAGTTTGCAAGACAACTCTAAGGTGATTCTCATAGTCATTCTCATTACAGGAGTATACAATGATGTCATCTATGAAGATAATGACAAACATATCAAGATATGGTTTGAACACTCGATTCATGAGGTCCATAAAGGCGGCTACTAGAAACTCAAAGTGACCATAGCGGGTTTGGAAGGATGTCTTTAGAATATCACATTCCCTTACTTTAAGTTGATGATTGCCGGATCTAAGGTCTATCTTGGAGAAATAACTTTCACTTTGCAACTGATCAAACAAGTTATCAATTCTCGAAAGAGGATACTTACTTTTGATGGTGACTTTGTTAAGCTGATGATAGTTAATGCACATATGCAAAGAACCATCTTTCTTTCACACGAATAAGACATGCGCGCCCCAAGAAAAAATAATGGGCCTTATGAAACCTATGTCTAAAAGATCTTTGAGTTGCTCTTTCAACTCCTTAAGATCAGCAAGTGCCATATGGTATAGTGGAATAGAAATAGGCTGAGTATCAAGAAGAAGGTCTATCCCAAATTCTATCTCTCAATCGAGATGTACCCCTGGGAGATCTTTCAAAAATACATCTAAAAACTCAATAACAATATTGACTGACTGAATAGTTGAAGCCTCAGACTTAGTGTCTTTGAATCTAACTAAGTGATAGATGCAACTTTTGGATATTAGCTTTCTGGCTTTGAAATAGGAGATAAAATGACTCTTGGGAGATACGGAACTCCCAAACCACTCCAAAGCTAGTTCATCAGGAAACTAAAACTTGACCACACAGGTTCGAAGTCTATAGACGCATAACAAGAATAAAGCCAATCCATACCCAGAATAAGGTCAAAATCTACCATGTCTAACTTTATCAAATCAGCAAATATGACTCTATACAGAATAGTAACAGGACAATCTTTATACACTTGTTTAGCAACAAATGACTCCCTAACCGTTGTAGAAACTAGGAAAAGCTAAGGAATCTTTTTAGGACCCATTTTTAAATTCATAGCAACAAGTGGGGTCACATAAGAGAGACTTTACCTGGGGTCCAACAACACATAGAGATCAAAGCAAAAGACATGGAGCATACCGGTAACAACATCGGGAGAGTCCTTCTACTCCTAATGAGATGGTAAGGTACATAATCTATTCTAGCACTGAGCACCAGCAGTGCTAGATGAAGTGCCTAGAGTAGGGGCGGGACGGGGTACAGGAGCTGGTGCACTAATAGCCTGTGCCTGAGGTCGGGCATCTTTGTTCCCCTGTCTAGCATGAGGATAATCTCTAAGTCTGCTGACCTGCTTGCCACACCCAAAATAACCCCTCAGATCTACAAAACACTCCCCGATGTAACTCCCACCATAATTATCATAGAGAGGGTAGCGGGGCCTATTACCAATACTATTCTACGACCTAGACATAAAAGATCTTCCCCCTTGCTCCTACCTGTTTCTAGGTGCAGGAGCACTAGCTGATGAAGGCACTGACATAGACGGACACCTCTGATATTGAGGGTGGTTCCCTCAATGGAACCTAGGCCGGCTAAACTCACTGCTCAGATCTAGCCTTCTTATTACCCCTCTACTGGGCATGCGTCATTAACCTAGCCAGATGTATATACCTATGCAACATCACAGTCCTACACTTCTTTAGTACCAACCCAGAAACACCAGTCACGAACTTGGTCATACTAGCTCGGGTGTCAGAAATCAAATTAGGAGCATACTTAGCCAACTGGTTGAACTTCAAGCAGTACTCCTTAACAGTCATGGAGCCCTGCCTCAAGTTTATAAAATCTTCAATCTTTCCTCCGTCATCTCAAAAGGAAAGAACTTTTCCAATAATACATCTTGGAATACCTGCTAAGTCATAGGAGCAGTATCCTCACCTCTACCCTTCCTCCATGATATAACCCAGCCAGATGCTATGTCCTTCAACTTGTAAAATGCCAACTTAACACTTTCTTCCTCAGAAATATGCATCACCTGCATGATCTTTCTCACCTCCTCCAAGTACAACTGTGGGTCATCACCTACCTTGGACCGATACAACTCTGGTGGATTCATCCATATAAAATCATGGATCCTAGCCGTAGCTACATCACCTCCTTGCTGATTAGTAACTGCAACCTGAACATTAGCAGTGAATGCTTGGGGTAACACCTAAAAGGCCACCCAAAACTCCGCATGAGACACAAACTCATTCAAAGGATCAACAGGTGGGGTTTGCTCATCATCATTCCTGCAGGCATTAGCTCTTCGGAGAGGTATTTTCTGAAATAGAAAAGCATGAATTATTAGATGAGAGGGACAACTGTAGGCACAATAGAATCCAAAAAAATGAAAGAAATTTTTCCTAAAATGTCTTGTAGGGTCTTGCTCATAGATATGGTGTGGTACACACCGATGATCAAGATTCTACTCAACGCAGTATGTCAGACTCCCTAGGACTCCTTTAAAACCTTACGCTCTGATACCAAGTTTGTAATGACCCAAAATAGCCTCTCGAGACATCACACGGTGCTTGAGGCTACAAGTAGACCCAAGCTAACCCTTTGAGCCTGTTTCAACTAATAAAACATATTTCAAGATGAAATAATTCAAACACTAGCATAGTCATTTCATATGAAAGGAAATACGGAGATAATGCACTGTCCAAATGACCAATCAATACCGGAAACCTTAACACAACCATAATTTGATAACTAGTCTGATAAAGCCTCTACTAATCCATGAACTAGAGAGCCATTGGGACAGATCCCCAACTGACTCAAAATGAACGGAAAGTAAAAACATAGTCTCTCAAACACAAAATTGTCTGAAGCTATGTCCTCAAACCATGAGACTCACCACTATAGGAATATAGACGGAGGTACTCAAAAGTCAATGACGAGGCTGGGACTGAGCACCTGAACCTAGATTATAAGGCAATGTAGCACATAGACATATATGTGGCACAACACTTAAGAATGTACTGAGTAAGTGGGGGTGCATACATTTATATAAAACAACATCAATACTCTTTAATCAAATCATACATGTAATAAGTAATGACTCATATGGCTTGAATAAGTATAAAATGCAAAGCTTATGAATCAGGTGAAATGGAACATGTAACATAATCTTGTGAGTCATTATACTTTTAGCTTGAAATTTGTACTCTTCTCTTATTCTCATTACTCAAGGCTAAAGCAAACTTTAAGCAATACTTTCAACTCATGCATATGTCTCATGGAGAATAAAAGTTCTTCAATGTTTAAGAACTCATAACTCTTTTAAACTCAAATACTTGGAATTCAAAATCATATAACTTTGGAACATACTTGAAGGCATTTCATTCACGTTAGAAAAATATCTCATTTCATGCTTTAGGGAAAAATACTCATATCAAGGGAAAGTATTTTAGTTTGAAAGAAAAATATCTTATTTCAATGGAAAATACTTTAGTTTAGGGAGGTAACTGATCTCGAAGTTTATATATCAAGGGAGGTTCTCTTAACCAATATAAACCATGTGAGCTACATGGAGTCCAGCGTTTCGTCTTCCTAAGGAAGAGACCTCACGTTGGGGAGAGGCATCATACTCTTTCCAGGGAGTATAACCAAGGTCCAGTGATCACTAAACAAACTCAGCCTCAGGCCCAATATCAACTCAGACTTAGGCCCAATAACAATCATAAACTCGCCCAACCTATAGTGGCACATAGTTTTTGTGTAATAAACCATACTAACTTACCCGCTCGGTTCTAAATACTACTCCTTTTAGATTATATGTGCGCATCTCATAAAAAATCCACTTTTAGAAATAATCTCGTGGTTCAACACGAACCTAATAATCAAATCTGTATTCTCATGTAGTAGAGTGGATTTCAAAATTCAATGACCATTAGGTCAACATATTTCTCAATAATCTTAGAATACTCAAATCATAGGTGCTTATAGCACAATAGTTCATAAAATCTCAAGTCTCAAGTAGCGATTAGTAACCCATAGTTCAATCTCAAGTTAAAACTCATCAAAAGCATAATAGATAGCATATAAATTCATAACTCATGTAGAAATCTAGAAATTTCAGCAATTTATCTCAAAATCTCAACATACTCACATACTTCAATATTTCAAACATTTCAACTATTAACTTCTCAAGGATTAAAATCATGGGGTATAGACCTAGCTGCAATTTTTCAAAAAAAACATGTAAAAATCATGCCATTAGACTCTCTATTCAAGGGAAACATCAAAAGCTTGCAACCAATAACAATGGGTGAAAACCCCCAATTCAATTTCATGTAAAATCTCATAAATTACAGAGAATTATAGTTTAAATAAACCTTTGGGCACAAGGGTGAAAGGATTACCCTTGTTCAAAACCCCACATACCTTGAATTAGAATCTTTTGATGAACTCTTACTTTTGAAAGCCTATTCGTACTCTTGAATGAGAGTTCTTGAAGCCCTTGACTTGGGAACCTTGAATTTTGACTCATTTTAAAAAATCTATGGTGGATTCTTGAGATTCTTGGAAGAGGTTTGGGATACTTACGGTTTTCGTTGAGAGAAAACTTGAGAGAGACTTCATACAACGCTTGTAAATGACCTTGATTTGGTGTTTGCATGATTTAAGAGGCTTGGAAAAAGTCTAAAATGCCTTTTTTTACTTCTGTACGAAGCTGGAAAAATTGAACTGGGAACCCGATTTCATGGGACACCGTGACGTGCCACTATCGCGGTGGCTCACTAGAAATTGAAAAATGGGAAATTTGTAGACACCATGATGAAGATCCATCACGTTGTCCCACTTGTTAGGACCTGGAACTTCAACGCGATGCATCACAATTGCGCCGGCCCACTGGAAGTTGACTATTGGGAAATTGGGGTCCTCTGCGACGCATCTCTATCGCGGAGTTTCACTGGAAATTGACAATTGTCAAATAGACCCTCTCCGCGATGCGCCAAGCACCAAAATGATGTTGTTTTATGACTAGGACTTAAATTAACCCTAACTTCTTACCCGAATATCGGATTTGGGAGAATCTTATATCGATGGAAAGCTTATCAAATTCGCCATGTGAAAAAAAGTCAAAATTGAGGAAATTCTATATGGATAACATGATAATCACTTAGGAAGTCACTTCTCAATCTTTTAGGGCTAAACTGAATGAGAGAATTTTGCGAGGTCTTACAATCATGATAATAGATGTTTAGCATGCTCCTAAGTCACACACAATGAGCTATTTTGTGTTATTACATGCATTTACGGGTTCTAGGTCTTAAAGATGGTTCAAAAATAGCTAAAATGCAGCCTGTAGGATCCTTATATACCCATACTAGGTATGAACATAACGCTATCATGGTCCTAGGGGACGCTATATGCTAGCACGATCGATTGACCATTTTTTATGATCGCGGTTGCTCCCTTAGGCACCAGATGACAACAAAATCAAAATCTTTATTTTGACCCTCGAAAATCATTCAGAATCCAAACAACATGATTAAATAGTGATTTTGGAGTCTAAGCCACATTTCAAATCCATTGGAATCATCAAAACTTTCATCCAAGATTGATTAGCCAAAAAGTGTTGCCCACACCTATAGTTTTATTTTTTTCATAAAATTTGCTCAATAGCCCAAAATAAGTTTGGTAGCCTTGGGACTTAAACTAAGGGTCCCCATAGCTTAAAATCAATGTTTCAGACGTGATGTTGAAGTAGGATTTCCCATCCGAGGTCATTTAAACTAAATGTGGGTTCCACACCTATATTCCAATTTTTCAACTTAATGACGAATAGGTTGAAATGAGCTCAAGTGCATTGGGATCCAAACCAAAGGTTTACCTAGCTTAAAATTGATATTTCGGATCTGCTGGCTTAGTCAAAATTTGTATCAGAGATCATTTCATTGAAGTTTTTAACCGATGGCTATTTTGGAACCAACAAAGACTTTAAAATAGTGATCTAGCTCTAAAAACCAAAAAAATTGACAGATAATTGAAATATTGGTCCCAACAAGTCATAAGCAACTATGGAGAAGCTCAAATGGTGAAGATAAGCAAAAGTATGATAAATGACCAGAAGGGTCATTATAATACCCACTACTAAAAGGACTTTTATCCTCAAAAGTCAATGGATAAAAAACATCTTAAAAGCTTGAAAGCATGAGGTAATGGGACCTCATGCTTCAAACATGACTTCCCAGGTAACCTTAAAGAAAAGAGAACACTTATAAGGGATTTTACCACAGGTATCTCCTTTTCAACCAATATTCTTATTCTACTTCCAAATAGCCAAAACTTAGCTTTACCGCTAATTGGCTTCAATCTAAACCAAGAAGGCTGATGTACACACATCTAAACCACAACGCGCTGATACCATCTCTATATCCGCATAAATCAACAAAGGCTCATCTAAACCAAAGCCAACCCAAGTCATGAGTTATTCCACCAAATTAAAATCTAAATATACACTGCCTGTACCATTTTACACCTGCTATCCACTCCAAGCTAGAAAGAAAATCACCCGAGTCTCGCCCACACACTCTCATCATGGAGAACTCAAAGAGCTAAGTTTACTTGCTAAAAGTCCATACGACAAACATAAGAATAAGCTTATAAGATATTGTATGGGCACACAAATAAAGATATCAAGGAATGCAATCCATGCAAATGCTGCAACCAATTTGGATGAAGATTTAACTGAAATCATGAAGTACAAGGTATAACTACTTATCACTAAATATTACACTCTAGCATGTCTCATCCACTGAGAATGACATCATACTGAATCTAATTTAAGTAGATTACTCTTATTGAGTATATCATCCAAAATTTACAAAGAAAACTAAACCTTAAGGTCAAAATTAGAATAACCTATACCGGGTCCATGGGCTATTATCTGAGCATTTAACAACTATATTCCATCAGGAGTGGAGGATACCGAATAGGCAATTCGCTGAGTAGGCTCAACCATCCACTAAATGAAATCTAAACTGAGATAAGCCTAAAACAAAAGTTGTATGCAAGATCTACAACACCAAGCTGAAATCTCAATACCAAGGATAAATCACTCTATCTAAACCACCCAAACCTAACCTAAAAATATGTAGCCATTTATATTCCAAATTTATCATACTTCCAAATTATTATTCCAAACCATCAAATCAAAAACTAAGCCAATAAGGGTATATCATTGTTAATTATTTCAAATTGTCTTTAGTATCCAAATCTAACATATCTGAGATAAATTATACCAAGTCATAGTTGAGACACTTCTGAAGAAAAAAAATCACCACAAGGATAACCACCTACTAAAAATACAAGCAACTAACTCTATCTCAGCTAGAGCGCATTAAATATAGCCACAAAAGAGAAATCATGCCAAAGATGAATCACTGGCAGAAAAATTCAAATAACCCACTCCATATTTGCTCGAGGGCATGAACTATTCAAATATACTAAAAAACTTCCCAAGGCTGAACACTACACTAGTGTTTGCAAAATCTTTAGAAACTTGGAGAAATATAGATCTAGCTGATAACTAATTAATATAACACTCCATCTTAGCAATAATAGCCATAGGCATGTATCATATAGGAGAAACACTCCACCAAGCCTCATTAGTCCATACAAAGTCATTCTATTCATAATCAATCTTAACATTCATATTTATGTGCAATATATATCATAAATTATCTATGAAGAAGAGTAGACAGAAGCCTACCTCAAAGTCGAATACAAAACCTCCCACCAATCATCAAAATACCATCTTTATTCCACAAGCCCAAAATGCCAACATATTATAAAAATAATAATCTACACATCAATATGAGTCTAATGATACTCATATTGTACCATTGTGCTTCGAGTCTAAAAATGACACCAAAACCTCCAAGTGGATCCCACATACAGAAAACACATCTCTGAAGTTAACCCAACATGATATCAAGCTCATACAATATCAATGAACCTTAACCCTCAAGAAATAGGTGACAACAAACTAAATTTTGGCTAAAACCAAACCCTAGGTGGATTTGGGATTTTGGATAAAAAACAAAGAAATTCATAAATAAAGTGATAAAATCTTACCATAATCTGGGCGAAAATCATGATAATATATGTTTAGCAAGCTTCCAAGTCACCAACACTGATCAATTTTGAGTTATTACACTCTTTTAGGGGTTCTAGATCTCAAAGATGGGTCAAAAATAGCAAAAATATAGCCTATAGGGTCCTTATATACCCATACCAGGCATGGAGATACCACTATCATGGTCTTTTGGACTGCTATTGTGCTAGAACGATTGCCATATAATTTGTTGTGATCATTGTTGCTCCCCTGGGAACCAGATGACAACAAAATCAAAATCTTGATTTTGACCCTCAGAACTCATTCAGAATACAAAGAATATGAGCCAATAGTGAATTTTAAGTTTAAACCATATTTCAAATCCATTAGAATAATAAAAAATTTAATCCAAGATCATTTAGGAAAAAAGTAGGGCTCACACCAATATTTTCATTTATTTATAAAATCTGCCCAATAGCCCAAAATAAGTTTGAGATCCTTGAGATCTAATCCAAGGGCCCCCTAGACTAAAATTGATGTTTCAGATACAATGCAAAATCCATATTTTTCATCCAAGGGTATTTCTACCTAATATGGGTCCACACCCATATTCTGATTTTCTAACTTTTTGACCAACAGGTCAAAATAAGATTAGCTACATTGAGATCCAAACCAAAGGTATAAAAATATTAAACTTGATATTATGGATCTAATATCCAATTAAAATTTGTATCCAAGATCATTTCATTGAACTACTCGCCTCATGGCTATTTGAAACTAGTAAGAGTTTAAAATAGGAACTCGGCTCTAAAAACTAAGCGAACTATCTAGTAACCAAACTGTTAGTCCTAACATTTAATAAATTACATAGGAAAGCTATGGAGAATTTCAAATAGTGATGATATGAAAAAATATGAATAATGACCGAAAGGGTCACTATAATGAAAAGAAGAGACAAACAGAGATGGAAATAAGGCAAAATAAGAAGTTTAGGTATTTAGAGGAGGGTGGAGGTCAGCAACCTAGTAGGAGAGATTGTAGAAAGTGGAGTAGGATTAAGACTTAGGGAAATTTTGGTTGATATTCTTCAGATAGTGCTAATTATTTGAAGCCATCTGGTGATTATCATTTTCAGGGTAGTAATGGTCCTAAGGTACACGGTGCCTAGTCATAGGCTAGTGAAGCCAGTAAACCCTACTATATAGTCCTTATAGATTTTATGGTCAGCATTACTAAGGTTATTATGATGAGAGGAGAAATCGATTCTTTAATTATGGTGAGCTTGATCACATGCACCAAGTCTATCTTGTAGTTTAGGTAGCCACTAGGCTAATAATAGTTCTGGTCTCTACTTCTTTGGCTCTTGGACCAAATGGTGCTATTTCTATTACTGACACTGGTTGGAATCATCTATATGATCTTTCCACCCATCTGGAGTCTGAGGTAACTCCTGATATTGTAACCAATACATTGCAAGTTTTATCTTGAGATATGTATTATTGTCTTGATGAAGGGTATACCCTTTCTTATTTGACCCCTTATATGGATAGGTATTTTTTTTATCTTAAAATTATTTTGACATCTTTTTTGTGTCTACTGTGGTGGTGATTTTGTAGTTGTTAAAAGGATCTATAGGGGTTGTGTGGCATTTATCTTTCATAGGGAGACATCAGTGGATTAGGTAGAGCTTTATGTGGTAGATTTTGATATGATCTTAGGGATGGATTGTATTCATTTGTGCTATGATTATTTAGATTGTAAGACCCTAAAATTTTATTTTCAAATTTCCTAATAAACTAGTAATTGAGTCAGAGGGAAGTTCCTTAGTACCTAAAGGGAGTTTTATCTCTTATCTTAGAGCCCTAAAGTTGATCTCTAAGTGGTGTTTGAATCCCTGGTTTGGGTTAAGGATTCTAGTTCTAAGATCCCCTCTTTGTAATCCATTCTTATTTTCATGAGTTTCCTGAAGTGTTTCCCAAGGATTTTCAGGTATTTCCCTAAATAGGGAAATACACTTTGGAGTTAATATTCTACCGGATACCTATCCAATCTATTTTTATCCTTATAGAATGGGTATGGATTAATTATAAGAGTTAAAAGAGTAGTTAAAGGATCTCCTTGATAAGGGATTCATTCATACTAGTGTTTCTCTTGGGGTGCTCCCATTTTTTTGTGTGTAAGAAAGATGGGTCTTTTTTGATGTGTATAGATTATTGGTAGTTGAATAAGGTTACAGTAAAAATTAAGTACCCTCTTCCTAGGATTGATGATATTTTTGACCAACTTCAAGGTGATAGATGTTTTTCTAAGATTGATATTCATACAAGTTATCATCAGTTGAAAACTATAGAGGGTGATACTCTTAAGACTGCACTCCAAACCCGATATGGTTATTATGAATTCCTGGTTATGTTATTTGGGTTGTCTAATACTCTAGCTGCCTTTATGTATCTTATAAACTGGATGTTTAGATAGTTTATAAATCTATTTGAGTAACACCCCGATTCACTAAATCAGAATGCTACACGGTGCTCATGACCTCGAGGGACCACAAGCTAATCCATGACTGATATTTGTACCTGTATACTACAAATCATGATATAATAATGTGGAATACATAGAACTATAAGACCATAAGGTTCAGAACTATAAGACCATAAGGTTCAGCTAAATAAAACCATGTGGGTGAAAATACCCAAAACAACTCAATCTGAACGTAAATTTGAACATAAATCTAAAAGCCTCTAAACTATCTGAAAAAAGAGTTAAAGGAACATGTCTCCAACTAACTCTGTAAAACTGAACTGAAGAAATAAATAAATGTATTAAATCATATTCTCCTCGAATCAATGAGGACTCACTGTGTCTCTGTGACTGGAATGCTACCGCTACTGCTGGGCTGGAGCTCGTGTCTCGGAACCTATGGTGTAACATGAAAAGAAAGCACCATAGCGAAAATGCATCAGTACAACTGGAGTACTGAGTATACGAGGAAAGTAGGCTGAACATAAAGGATTTCATGCATGAACAACACTGACTGATTAATATGAACGTGGGAGTGCAAACACACATATATAGAAACTGGGACCATGAATATGTGATAGCATGACCTGTAAGCTAATACATGGTTTACTGATAACTATCATGACTGATACTGAAATTGATAACATAGACGACTATATCTGACAGTACTGTATAAACTAAAATCTGAAGAACGCCCTAAGTTCTTTTACTGAGACTGATATTGAAACTGTGGGAAGTAGTATCTAACCGACATGCCCCATGTATGCCGTTATGGCTAAGCTGGGGTCTAATATCTGCCCCGACTAGAGGGGTGTTAATACCGTACCACGGGTAAGGACAGCCTGTGAGTGACCCTTATCTGGCTTTTACTTAATGAGAATGGTAGGAACCCTAAACTGATGGGTTAAGCCACCTCATCAAACCTAATCTGACGTGTTAAGATGTCTCAACCTATGCTGGCTACGTAGTTCTGGAACACAAGGATGACTACTAAGAATCACACCCTGAACTGGAGGGTGAGTTCCCATCCTTGGGTTACTCGGTGCTAACCTCTGCTCCCATCTGGAAGGACTGGACATAAATAACTGACTGTGCATGACTTAATCTTACTGAATTCCGTTGACTGGTGGAATGTTACTGATATCTGACAATTGACTAAGATCATGAGGTTTTCCTAAGTCATATAACTGACTGAAGTCTATGGAATCATAGCTTGAGTTCGGATATCGTGAAACATAACATGGCTCTAGCACACAGCTATAGTTTTCGGGTACAAGTACCTCCAGGACTCGATGGAAGAAAACTGAAATACATGACTAACTTGATCATAAGAGTAGAGTCTATAATTTTTAATATCATAAGTAGGGATCTCATACTGAACATGGTTATCGAAAATGTATTGCATGGAAAGGATTTCATATCACTTGGAAGTACTTGAACTATCTTAATATCATGTTCATTGCATAATCATATTGGCAACACATACCAATAGAATGGAAGTTCATGTGGATTGCATGGTTATCATACATCTTGTTCATAAGTTGGATTTGCAAGTAAAAATAGCATAATTTCATAAGAATAGTTCATGAGTATTCCAACAATATTTACAAGGCACATTATCAACATAGAAGTCATTCGAACATAAGGGCATATCATAAATCCTTCACTTAGTCACAATTTAGCTATATTGCATGATTTCTAGCTTCTTAGGCATTTTATCAAACACCTTACATGTACATCTTAAGCATAGGTGAAATCATTTAATTCATACATCATGAACAACCCAATTTACATGTTTCCAACTCATATGATATCATGAAATTCAAAAAAAAACATATAAAGATTTCATCTTGGGGATCACCCAATATCAATAACATGATCATCAACACCCAACAATATAGAAATCATACTTTATAATGAAAAAGAGGGTTTTTGAGCTTGATGATTGACGGAGGAATTTCCTTAAAATCGGATCTTCAAGCATAGTTACGCAACCCTAGTTATTTTTCTCTATTAGTTCTCTTGGATGATGAGATTTGAGATGATAATAGGGTTGTAATATGTTTGGAAGCTATATATTTCGTAGGGTTAAGTTTAGGGACGTGTAAGGAGTGTTAAAAGACTTAATTACCCTTAAAATAACTCAAAACAGAGTATTTTGACACTTGGAATTGACTTAGGCGGCGGCCAAGTGATTGCCTAACCTATGTTAGGCGGAGCTGCCTATGCTTGGGTTGGGCGGCGCCTAACTAATCGCCTATGCTTACTGTCTCTCATGAAAATGGGCATAACTTTTTGCTCGGGTATTGGATTAAGGAGAAATTGGTATCGTTGGAAAGATAATTCAATTCTTTACAATTTGGTGGGTCTAAATAAGCCAAAATAACACATTAACATTGATTTATGCTCATTCAAAGATGACCCTTGCAAAATCGAACACTCTTGATGGATTCAAAAACTCTTAGCTTATATTACCTTAAGTGTCTCAGATGAACATGCTTGATGCATCATAAGCTATCTTATCACTAGGATATTCATTGTAAGTCATGTACTAAAGTATGAATCACAGTATAGGATATTTCATACATAGGAATACTTATTCACTTCCTATCTTAAAAACATGCGAGGTATTACAATATCTCCCCCATGGGAACATTCGTCCTCAAATAAGAATTTACTGAGAAGAGATACAAGACAATAGAAGCTGAACTGAACATGAAGAACTGTAACTTGATCTCATGACTGACATGCTAAACATACTGAACTCGTGCATATCTGATGCACGGACAATTGACACATGAATGCATGACTGAGTATGAAACGGTTAATAGGTACCAAGTTTATACTGGAAACATGAATGTGAACTGAATAAGATTTACAAGAACTGTTACCTTGAGCTTGATCTGAATTGGCGGGGAAGAGGCGAGGATACTTGGTACGCTTATCTGCTTCTAATGAGACTAATTTTGCCAAAGAACCTTGATTAGAGGGAGTTCTTTTTTCCTCAATCTATGAGTCTGATAATCTAAGATTTCTAATGGAATCTCTTCATCGGAGAGGTTGTTCTGAATGTCGATGCTTTGAATAAGGACAACAACTGCTGGGTCACCTATGCACTTCTTTAGTAAAGAGACATGGAAGACTGGATAGAATGAGGCTAGATCTGAAGGAAAATCAAGCTCATAAGATGCCTTGCCAAAGCGACAAAGAATTCTAAAGGGACTGACATACCGAGGACTGAGTTTACCTTTCTTGCCGAACCTCTTCACTCCCTTCATGGGAGAGATCTTAAGATAGACATAGTCACTGACCTAGAACTAGAGATCCTTTCTACGAATATCTGCATAGGACTTCTGTCAGCTCTGAGCAGCCCAGAGTCTCTCTCTGATCAACTGAGCTTTCTTTAAAGCTTCGAATACTAAGTCAGGACCTATGATTGAGGCCTCGCTAACTTCGAACCAACCAATCGGAGATCTACATCTCCTACCATAGAGAGCTTCGAATGGAGCTATCTGAATACTAGAATGATAGCTATTATTGTATGTAAACTCAATCAAAGGAAAGTAGTCATCCCAGCTTCCCTTGAAGACAATTGCACGGGCCCTTAGCATATCTTCAAGAGTATGAATGGTCCTCTCTGCTTGACCATCTGTCTGAGGATAAAATGCTGTGTTGAGATGGACTTGGGTACCAAGACCCTTTTGGAATGCTTTCCAAAAGTGAGAAGTGAACTGGGTACCTCTGTCTGAGATGATAGATAGTGGAACACCATGTAACTTGACTAAATCCCTGATATAGAGTTTGGCATAATCCTCGGTAGAATAAGAAGTACGAACAGGTAAGAAATGAGCTGACTTTGTCATTCTATCTATAATGACCCAGACTGAATCATACTGACGACGAGTTCTAGGCAAACCCATCACGAAGTCCATGTTAACTTCTTCCCACTTCTAAGTAGGAATGGTAAACTCTTGCATAGAACCACTAGGTTTTTGATGCTCTATCTTAACCTGCTGACATGTAGAGCACTTAGCCACAAACTCTGCAACATCTCTCTTCATCCCACTCCACCAATAGATCTCCCACATGTTGTAGTACATCTTACTGGCCCCTGGATGAATAGAGTATCGTGCACCATGCGCTTTTGCAAGAATTCGCTGCCTCAATTAATCTACACCTGGAACACATAGACGACCCTAACAACAAAGAACACCATCTCCCCTTTGGGAGAAAACCTCGACTTTTTAATTTTGAATTGACTCTTTGAGCTTAACAAGGCTAGGATCCGTGTCTTGTTTCTCTTTCACCTCGGCAACTAGAGATGACTCTGAACTACTATGAACACACACACCACCCTCTGAAGAATTGACTAAGTGAATGCCTAGTCTGGCAAGCTGATGGATCTCCTGAGACATCTTTTTCTTACTATCCTTAATGTGAGAAATACTACCCATGGAGAGTCGACTAAGAGCGTCATCCACAACATTGGCCTTGCTCGGATGATAAAGAACACTCATGTTGTAATCCTTCAAGAGCTATAACCACCTTCTCTGGCGAAGATTGAGATCTTTCTGAGTAAAGACATACTGGAGGCCTTTATGGTCTATGAAGATATCTACATGAACTCCATAGAGATAATGCCTCCAAATCTTCAAGGAAAAAACTATCGCTGCTAACTCAAGATCATGAGTAGGATAATTCTTCTCATGTGGCTTTAACTGCCTGAAGGCGTATGCTATGACCTTACCATGCTGCATGAGGACACAACCTAAACCCACTCTAGATACATCATAATAGACTACAAAACCATCTGAACCATCTAGAATAGCATGAACTGAAGCGGAGGTGAGCCGAGTTTTCAACTCTTGAAAGCTCTTTTTGCATGATCTGACCACTGAAACTTAATCTTCTTCTGAGTCAATCTGGATATGGGAAATGCAATAGAAGAAAATCCCTTGACAAACCATCTGTAATAGCCAGCCAAACCGAAGAAACTCCTAATATTTGATGAAGATACAGGTCTGGGCTAGCTTCTTACTGCCTCGGTTTACTAAGTATCTACTCTAATTCCATCATCAGAAATAATATGGCAAAGAAATGCTACTAATCTTAGCCAAAATTCGCACTTGCTGAACTTAGCGAATAATTAGTGATCCCTGAGAGTCTGAATAACAATCTGATATGGTCTGCATGATCACGCTCTATGCGAGAATAGACCAGAATATCATCTATGAAGACTATGACAAACATGTTAAAGTACTGCTTGAACACACGGTTCATCAAATCCATAAAAGCTGCATGGGAATTGGTAAGACCAAATGACATGACTAAAACTTCTAAGTGACCATATCGAGTACAGAAAGCTATTTTCAAAATGTCATATTCTCTAACACTAAGATGATGATAGCTTGATCTGAGATCTATCTTGGAGAAGTAACTGGAACCCTAAAGTTGGTCGAATAGATCATTAATCCTGGGAAGAGAATATCTATTCTTGACCGTGACCTTATTGAGTTGATGGTAATCAATACACATCTTGAGAGAACCGTTTTTCTTGCACACGAATAATACTGGCGCACCCCATGGGGAAAGGCTGGGTCTGATGAATCCCTTATCTAAGAGATACTTCAACTGATATTTTAGTTCCTTGAGTTCTGCAGGTACCATTCTGTAGGGCAAAATTAAAATAGGTTGAGTATCCAAAAGAAGGTCTATACCAAAGTCTATTTCCCTTTCGGGAGGAATGCTTGGAAGATCTTTGGGAAAGACATCTGAGTATTTATTAACAATAAGGACTTCTTCAAGGCTGGGATATTCAGAAATGGCATCTTTAGCATGCACGAGATGATACACACACCCCATCAAAATCATTTTCCTTTCCCGAAGGTAGGAAACAAGTTGACCCCTGAATGCCAAAATGCTACCCTTGTACTCTAGGAAGGGCTCATTCGGGAACTGGAATTGAACTATCCTATTTTTGCAGTCGACTGTGGCATAGCAGGAATGAAGTCAATCCATACCGAGAATGAAATCTACTGATATGGATTTCTGAGATATCATAATCGGGAAGTTCCTATATACCCACCGGGCTATGATGGTTTTACCCACTGGGGTAGAGACTGAGAAGGGATCTGCTAGGACTTCGAGACATATTCCAAAATTTCCAGCTATGTATGGAGTAACAAAAAACAAAGATGCACCTGGGTCTAGCAAAGCATAAAAATGAACATGGAAAATTTGTAACGTACCAGTAATAACATCAGGAGAATTTTCCTGATCCTGTCGGGACTGAAGAGCATAGAGTCTGTTTGGGCGTTACCCACTGGTAGCACTGGAAATGGCACCCTGCTGGTTTGGGTGACTGGACTGAGCTGTAGAATGATTTTGCTGACCCTGAAGATTTGACTGTAGACACTCCCTAATCCTGTTGCCTGGATTGCCACAACCAAAACAGATATCACTACCGGCTCTACAATTGCCCTTGTGGTTCTTACCACAAGTCTGACAAGAGGATTCATTCGAGCACTACTAACACTGCCCTAAGATTTAGAGCCTGGTGCTTTTTCTCTATTACCATCTCTGAACTTTGGAACTGGAGCACTGGCAGAGAACGGAGCTGGAATGGCTGGCTTGGAATGAAACTGTGAATGGTTTCCTCCATTTGACTTGGGGTAAGCAAAGTTGAAATTACCTAACCTTTCTCTCTTGTTCTGCCTCTCCCTAGTCTTAAACTTCTGCTCTTCTACTTAATAGGCATGGGGTCATGAGTCTAGCTAAGGTCACATCACCGATCAGCATCGTAGACCTACACTTATTTACTACGCTATCGTTGACCCCTGACATGAACTTGCTCATCTTAGCTCTATTATCTGCAACCACATGAGGAGCATATCTAGATAGCTGAGTAAATCTAAGATAATACTCCCTAACCATCATATTCCCCTGCCTGAGGTTAATGAAATCAAGAACTTTGGCTTCCCTTAGCGCTTGGGGAAAGAATCTGCCTAAGAAGGCTATGACAAATTCCTCCCACTTAATAGGTCCTGTATCATCTAGCCTCTCAGACTTCTACTATTTGTACCAATCATAAGCAACATCCTATTACTGGTAGGCAGCTAACTCAGCACTCTCAATAGAAGTAACACCCATGATGTCAATGACCTTCTAGACTTGGTCAATGAACTCCTGAGGGTCCTCATCAGACTTAGACCTATGGAAAGATAGAGGGTTCATCCGGGTGAAGTCCTGAACCCTATCTACTTTGGGAGTGGGCACTAGATTGGCTAGAATGACTGGTGGCCATTCATTCTGTGCAGCCATGGACTGAGCAAGTGTGGTAAACGTGGCTCTAAACACCGCATGGGAAACACGTTCGCCCAAAGGATCTTCGAGCTGAGGAGCTGGCTAGTCTTTTCTCTTTGGGGCCATGGTCTGGAAGAAGAGAAGAATGGATTAGACTGAGAGTTTAACTTGTGAGTATGCTCACTAGCATGACATGAATAATGAAAAAAGGGGATTATTCCAAAAACATCTTATAACCTCCCGTACATAAATGTGGCGCACAACACACCCATGTATAAGACTCTACTAGATGCGGCATTCAGACTTTCTAGGACTCTATTGAACCTTAGGATTTGATACCAAGTTTGTAATACCCCGATTCACTGAACCAAAATGCTACCCGATGCTCATAACCTCGAGGGACCACAAGCTAACCCATGACTGATATTGTACATTTATACTACAAATCATAATATAATAATGTATAATACATAGAACTATAAGGACATAAGGTTCAACTAAATAAAACCATATGGGTGAAAATACCTAAAACAACTCAATCTGAACATAAATTTGAACATAACTCTAAAAGCCTCTAAACTATCTGAATAAGGAGTTAAAGGAAGATGTCTCCAACTAACTCCATAAAACTGAACTGAGGAAATAAATAAATGTATCAAATCATATTGTCCTTGAATCATTGATGACTCACCGTGTCTCTGCGACTGGAATGCTACCGCTACTGCTGGGCTGGAGCTCGTGTCTAGGAACCTATGGTGTAATATGAAAAGAAAGCACCATAGCACAAATGCGCCAGTACAATTAGAGTACTGAGTATACGACAAAGGTAGGCTGAACATAAAGGGTTTCATGTATGAATAACACTGACTGACTAATATGAATGTGGGAGTGCAAACACATATATATAGAAACTGGGACCATGAATACATAATAGCATGACCTTTAAGCTAATACATGGTTTACTGATAACTATCATGACTGATACTAAAACTGATAACATGGACGACTGTATTTGACAGTCCTGTATATATTAAAATCTGAAGAACGCCCTGAGTTCTTTTACTAAGACTGCTACTAAAATGTGGGAAGTAGTGTTTAACTGAAATGCCTCATGTATGCCGTAATGGCTAAGCTGGGTTTCAATCTCTGCCCCAACTGAAGGGGTGTCAATACCGTGCCATGGGTAAGGATAGCCTATAAGTGACCCTTATCTGGCGGGTACTCAATGAGAATGGTGGGAACCCTAAACTGACGGGTTAATCCACCTCATCAACCCTAATCTAATAGGTTAAGATTTCTCAACCTACGCTGGCTACGTAGTTCTGGAACACAAGGATGACTACTAAGAATCATACCCTGAACTGGAGGGTGAGTTCCCATCCTTGGGTTCACTCGGTGCTAACCTCTACTCCCATCTGGAGGGACTGGACATGAATAACTAACTGTGCATGACTTAATCTTACTGAATTCTGTTGACTGGTGGAATGTTACTGATATCTGACAACTGACTAAGATCATGAGGTTTTCCTGAGTCACATGACTAACTGAAGTCTATGAAATCATAGCTTGAGTTTGGATATCGTGAAACATAACATGGTTCTAGGCACACAGTTATAGTTTTCGGGTATAAGTACCCCCAGGACTCAATGGAAGGAAACTGAAACACATGACTGACTTGATCATAAGAGTAGAGTCCATAATTTATAATATCATAAGTAGGGATCTCACACTAAGCATGGTTATCAACAATGTATTTCATGGAAAGGATTTCATATCACATGGAAGTACTTGCACAATCTTAATATCATGTTCATTGCATAATCATATTGGAAACATATACCAATAGCATGGAGGTATATGTGGATTGTATGGTTATCATACATCTTGTTCATAAGTAGGATTTGCAATTAAACATAGCATAATTTCATAAGAATAGTTCATGAGTATTTCAACAACATTTAAAAGGCACATTATCAACATAGAAGTCATTGGAACATAAGGGCATATCATGAATCCTCCACTTAGTCACAATTTAGCTATATTGCATGATTTCTAGCTTGTTAGACATTTTATCAAACACCTTACATGCACATTTTAAGCATAGGTGAAATCATCAAATTCATACATCATGAACAACCCAATTTACATGTTTCCAACTCATATGATATCATGAAATTCAAAAAAAACAGATAAAGATTCCATCTTGGGGATCACCCAATATCAAGAGCATGATCATCGACACCTAACAATATAAAAATCATACTTTATAATAAAAAAGAGGGTTTTTAAGCTTTATGGATAAAAGGGATCCATAAATCAACTGAAGCATACCTTAGAAGGAAGATTCTTGATGATTGATGGAGGAATTTCCTTGAAATCGGATCTTCAAGCTTAGTTATGCAACCCTAGTTGTTTTTCTCTTTTAGAGCTCTTGGATGATGAGCTTTGAGATGATAATAGGGTTGTAATATGTTTGGAAGCTATATATTTCGTAGGGTTAAGTTTAGGGACGTGTAAGGAGTGTTAAAAGAATTAATT